>NC_091221.1:7456973-7756973 GCF_040958095.1 Procambarus clarkii
CTGTGAATGTATGTGCGTGTGTTTGCTCGCGAGTTAATTATACCAGTGTGTGTGTGTTAAATACACCAGTTTGCTTGTGTTTGCTAATTAAAACATTAGTGTATATGTGTTTATATTCTAAAACACAAGTGTATGTGTATAATAAATACATTACTGTGCGCGTATTTATCTTATCAATACACCAGTGTGTGTGTATTTGTGTAAAAACTTCACTCTTGGTTTCACAAGCTGTTCAGCTTTGATTAGCGTACTTCAGCACATACATTAATTATCTGGAAAGGCTAAGCAGAGGCGTGACAAAGTAAATTCCCACCATCGTAAATTTTCCTTCGCAAAACACGGCCTTGAGTGGAAAGGAAATAGCTGGAAATATTTATATATAGATGAAACACCTTACGAAAGAGGATATAAATAGGATTGAAAATATCAACCAAAGACAAAAAGAACTCTTAAATATATATTGAAATGTTACCATATAGTTAGGAACTGATATGGTAGTTGTCAATGGATGGAATACAATGTCAAGCAGCATCACTGAAATAAAAATATACCTGAGGGAAGGGGGGATCGCTCTGTTGATGTTTAATAATGGGTTGAATAAGAAATAGGTGTAAATAAGATAAAGAGGTTTAGGAATTGGATGGACAGATACTAGTGTGAATAAAAGAGAGGTTGAAGAATAGATTGGACAGCCATTAGTAGTGAACGCGGCTGAATGTCAACGGAACACTGTCATATGACAGTGTAATTGTTGCACCTTTCATTATGCACTCTAACCCCGTCCCCACCTTCCCAAACAAAATATTCTTGTAAACTCTCGCGCCCCTTCGGCCACTGTTTACATTCATGGGTGAAAAGTTTACACCTCAGTTAAGGTTACAGTGAAGCGCCCCTGACTCACTCGCCTGAAAATACTGATGTTGTGGGTCGGGTTTTCCGTCTACGAAATGATACATCATCCAACCTACTGTCCACACCTGTCTTGAAGATGCGACGGCTGTTGCTGTGTCGAAGACCTACTGTCATCATCACTCCTGAGGATATGACGGTTGCCGCTGTTCACCTGAGCTTGTGAGAGCCCAGGTGCTCTTTCGAACGTAGGTTCGAACCCTTGTGGATTTGTTTTTGAGAGAGCCCTTCCTGTGGGTGAGTGGACAATACCTACCCTCGACCTCGAAGAAGAGGGTATGTAGCATCCACGAGTCTTGTGGGGCACCCTCGTATATATATGTATGTGAGGTTCTGTTGCCATCGTAAAAGCACATCCGTCACTATTTATGGTTTAGTGCTCAACAGATTACTATGTACTATAGCAGACGAAAATGTATGCATACTGGCTAGCATTGTTTTATTATATAGCTAAGTCTGTGGTAGAAAATATAAATAAAAACACACAGCTGCATCTAGAAGGTTCAGAAATATGCAATCAGACTAGTCCCAGGACTGGGAGATATGAGCTACGAGGAAAGGCTTCGTGAAGTGAACCTCACGTCACTGGAAAACAGACGAGTTAGGGGCAAACATGATAACATCATTTAAAATTCTCACGGGAATCGATAGGGTAGACAAATTCAAATTATTTAACATGAGTGGTACTCGGATAAGGGAACACACGTGAAAACTGAATACCTAAATGAGCCACAGAAATATTAGTAATACTTTTTTCAGTGTCAGTAGTTAACAAACGAAATGCACTAGGCAGTGATGTGGTGGAGGCAGACTCCATACACAATTTTAATAGTGATATGATAGACCCAAATAGGCTCTGGAACCTATACACCAGTTTATTGAGAGCCGAAGCTCAACCCCCGCGCAAACACAATTAGGCGAGTACACACACACACACACACACAAAATCAACATTTTTAAACCATTAGCATACCTAAGAATCACCCCAGGAACCACATATTTACACTGCAAGAGCAGTCATCCCTCGGAGCAGTGCGGGAGCCACAGGTCAGAGCACGGCGTAGAACCACCACTCAGGCAGGAAATTGTTATCGTGTGTTTTTTATGATAACGTCAAGAGCAGGCGTCCAGAGACCAAGGGTTTCCACCGGCATACAGAGTCCGCACGCAACAGTCGCCTTCACAATTTCGTGGAATCGTCACCAAATACGCATAAACTACTGAAATATGTTTGTGTTTGTGATACTCGAAATAGGCACAATTTATAGTGTTAATCAGTTGTTCGTAAACCTGTCAATGTGGGATTCAGCAAATTGATTAGCCGAATAAATTGATTCGCGGCGGGCAAATCAATTTATTCGCATGATCAACGCGGCTGGCGTTGATCATGTGAATAAAGGCGGCTCTGTGGTGATGTAAACAGGGAAGAAACATGGTCATAGGATAGAGAGTGTGTGAGGGTGCGGTGTGTGGCCGGATGGGGTAAGGTGGAGGGAGGGGGGCTGGTGGTGTTGAGATGAGGGTGGGGGGGATAGGAGGAGGGGAGGAGATGGAGTAGAGGATGTGGTAAAGCCTGGCCGGCACTTCCAAGGCTCTCCCAGGCACTCATTGCGTACCAGTCTCGTGAATATGACAAGGATACGCTTCGTTCGCTCACCAGCTTCAAACAGTGAATTATTTTATTACAACCTGTGCCATTTATTTTTGTAATAACAGAGTCAAAATAGATTTAGGAATGCCTAGATAACGAGTGCAGACTTTTCTTGTGCGAGTGAATTCTACGTAAACTATATACGTATATTTCGTTTTCTAAGATTTTTAGTGATGATCCCAGATAGTGTCTAACCTAAGCAAAGGAAAATCGTACTTCATGTTGAAGGTGCCATGAAGGCAAGCCACCAGAGGGTCGTTCTCGTGGCACTGCTGCTGACCGGACTGGCCCTCCTACCTGCCTCAGTGGAGGGTGAGGCTGGTGACTCTTCCTTGGAGGACGCTGAGAGACCCAAATATGACATCCCCACTGTCATGAAGCACGGAGGGCAGTACTACTACGACCTTGCACAGTCGACGGAGGAGGAATGGACGCTGGATGCGAGTGGGGACTCGGTGAATGGGGTGACTGCGACGGAGAACAGTTCGTGCATCGTCAAGAGACTCTTCCTGGAAGGTTATGTCGTAGACGAAGACATATTCAACTGCAGCTTGGACAGCCTCGAAATGAACAGTAAGATACCTCAAGAACTTCACTTGTTTTAGAGGCTAGGGTACATTTAGTTGTTTTTTGATAGGTTAAGTTTACGTTGTCTTGAATTTTGTGTTTTTTGTTTTCAATCTCTCGACCAATTCTTCAGTCTTCATTAGTTCAACATGTAAATTGTTTTCTCTGCAAAACAGTCCACATTTAGTATTCGTAAGGAACACACGAAGCACTGCATAATGGACCACACAAGCCTCTGAACAATGAACAACATAAACCCTTGTACAACGGACTGCATGTACTTGTGTACAACAAATCGCACAAACCCTTGAACAACGGATTGCCCATACCCCTATACAACGAACCACATAAACCGGAGCAATAGACAACACCAGTGGAGCCACACAAAACCCTATACAGCGGACAACAGCAATGAGGGGCCCTCTCTCGTACAACGAACAACAGCGAATAGCCAGCCATTCAAACCCCCCTATACAACGGAAAGCAGCAACGGAGCCACACAAACGACCTTACAACTCAACCACTCGCCTGTAAACTAAAATAGCCTTTTGTTTATCGAACCGCCTCCCCTGCCCCCCTCAACACCTACACACACCAGATCTCCAAAGTTAGACACTTGAGATACACATTTTTTTTTAAACACCTGCCAGCCCCTGCTCCCGGATTCCTCGGTGATGTTTGTGGCTCACGTTTCCAGGAACACCCCATCGTACGACAGATATGTGCCCTCTTGCTAACATTACATAACCTAAACATTAACTAAAATATTACTTTTCAACATCGCATTTCCGACTTTTTCACTTCCTCCAACATAGAGTCAGCGTTACCTTCCAAAACATTGGATTGAATAATAATAATAATAATAATAATAATAATAACAATAATAATAATAATAATAATAATAATAATAATAATAATTTGTAATACAAAAATATAAAGAAAAAAAATCATTTAGTGATTGCTTATTTGTTGCATAGAGTTGCAAAATCCAATAAAATCACGATTACCAAAAGTATTTCGGCAACTAGTTGTGTTGTATATTTCGTTTTGAATTTAACTATATATATATATATATATATATATATATATATATATATATATATATATATATATATATATATATATATATATATATATATATATATACATCACAAACAATCAACATATTACTGACTATTCTGAGTGATAAACATATACATTTCTTCCTTTACACATGCAGTACGTTACCAGACGTATATCCAAGTACTTTTATGAAATACTTTTATGACTAGGAACACAGACAATTTGAAATAGACATTCAGATAATTCAACAAAGTTACAGTCTTGTACAAAATTTTTATATTTCTCCAGAATATCATCAAGGAAGGCTCGAAGCATCATCATGGCCCATTATTTTTATATGAGCGAAGTGGGTTGTTTAATTAGCAAGAGATTAGTCAATATAAATGACAATACGTTTGTTGCAAGGTCTAATTTCGGTTCCAGGTGAAATTAAATGAATTACCAGCTATCAATATTGAATTTAACTATTTAGAAATTATTAATAACAAATAATAGATAGATACAAGACTGAAAATGGTTTGATTTAAATAGGACCTGCCACACTTAGGCCTACGATATCCTTCTCTGAATTTTATATGTTCCGTTGTTAATTTTAAAACACTCTCGATTCTGACACAGATACGAAATTCCACTGTACGCAAAACTTGACGATGTTTTCCTATCTGAACGAAACAGTCAACAGAACGTACGAATGTGATGAGATTTACTGCTGGGGAGCAAAGAAGTATTCTGAGTACATCCGATACTCGAGATGTCTTCTTAAGACTGGTCTCGCTATCTGGGAGAAATACGTGAGTTGTCTGAGGATTTCTCTTTGTTATCTAAGGCGGGATATTTGAAGAGGTTGAGGCACTGGAGTGATGAAAATTCTTTCCTTGCACTTCAGTTTTCTTAATTGAAATGTTTCAGTTGTAACCTTAAGTTTATTGTTATGTTGTCTTTGTATGATTATGTGTTGATTTTAAAAATATGTACTGTGTCTGAACATTATTTGTTTATAACAAATTTCATTCCAGATTAAATGTTTTAGTTGTAATATGCTTAAAAACCGGTTTCATAAATTTGCCCGTTTTGGAAATTACGCATTTTAGTAAGGTAAATATATTTTGAGTATTTTGAAACAAAAGTAATTTTGGATAATATATTTTTCTCATTTCTCTCGCTCTCCCTCTCTCATTCATAAAAATTCACAAAGCTTATCAGTAACCTTGCAGTTTACCCTTACCTAGCAAGAAGCACGGTGTCCGCAGGCTTGTCAGAGCTGCGTCTGGTACTTCAAGAACAAAACTCTTGAGAGAGTCAGCATCGGCCTACGATACAAAATACTCAAAATATATTTTGAGTATTTTGAAACAAAAGTAATTTTGGATAATATTTGTGATTTCTCGCTCTCCCTCTCTCATTCTTAAAAATTCACAATGCTTATCAGTATTTTTTACCCTTACCTAGCAAGGAGCACGGTGTCCGCAGGCTTGTCAGAGCTGCGTCTGGTACTTCAAGAACAAAACTCTTGAGAGAGTCAGCATCGACTGTGATGCTGCCAATCTCACCGACTCCACCCTGCCTACCTTTCCCAGGAACGTTCATATTCTCAGCTTGAACTCAAACAAGGTAATTCAGATTGTTACCAATTGCAAGTTTTCGCCTGTGATAACCCTTGACACGGGTGCTTAGATTCTCATGTGTGGCAATGTGTTTCTGTGGACTGTGTTGTTGATGATATTCAATATCACAGCAAATCTAGAATAAAATATTTTAGTGTCTCTAATATTTAAATGATCCGGTCTCAAACTTTTTTTTTATAAAGAGCTGTTATCATATAAGTGAATTTAAGTGATTTTAAAGATTTATTGTTTAATTGCAACTCGTATCCTCCATCCTCACTAATCCAGCAGCCATCTCCTTGTTCATGATTGAACAACTGTTCACACTAAAACCCATTTTCAGGCTCCACACATACATGGTAAGACTGGCGCCAAAGAGCCTTCCGTAAATTTAATTAAATCACAATTTTTGCTCAAATGTAAATTAATTATGTTCATAGTTTGGCCTAGGAGGGTTCTTCTCGGCCTACTATGCAGGGCCCGATTTGCCTAATAGGCCGAGTGATTTTATTTATTTTCAACAAAAAAAATCAATTTTTTTTATTTGAAATATTATCAATATATTATATTAAAAACATGAATTATTGACTTAGTTATGTTAGTTTAAGTTAAAATAGGTTAAGTTAAGTTAGGTAGAGTTGGTAAGGTTCGGTCATATATCTACATTAGTCTTAACTCAAATTAAACAAAAATAAATCATACATAGTGAAATGGATAGCTTTATCATTTCATAAGAAAAAAATTGAAAAATATATAAATTCAGGAAAACTTGGCTTATTAGGCAAATCGGGCCTTGCATAGTAGGCCTGTAACAAACTAGGTTTATTGTAGGAATTATTCAGTATGGTTTCTCATAGACTATGGAGGTTTGGAAAGTTAGAGTCAGGGGCCTCGTAGCCTGGTGGATAGCGCGCAGGACTCGTAATTCTGTGGCGCGGGTTCGATTCCCGGACGAGGCAGAAACAAATGGGCAAAGTTTCTTTCACCCTGAATGCCCCTGTTACCTAACAGTAAATAGGTACCTGGGTGTTAGTCAGCTGTCACGGGCTGCTTCCTGGGGGTGGAGGCCTGGTCGAGGACCGGGCCGCGGGGACACTAAAGCCCCGAAATCATCTCAAGATAACCTCAAGATAGGCGGTAGTTTGACCTGACCCAAGCACAGGGTCATCTCTCCTGAGATTAGCGGTTTAGGTCACAAAATGGCCGGCGCCTTTGTCTTAAGCATTTTCTCAATTCTCTGTATATATACACCGATAGTTTCTTTGAGTCTATCTTTGTTTTATCTTCTTTGTTGGATGTTCAGTTAAATATTGTGAGGACGCTAGGAACCATACAGAGGTTGATAGGCCATAAGCTCAACACCAAATTAAACCAATCTTCTGTTTTTATCTATCTAAAGATTATCATCTTCATTTTCGCTTCAGCTAAGGGCGGCGGAGACGCTGCTGAATCACCTGAAGACTCAAACGAAGCTTGAAGTCATCAATTTGGACAAGAATGAGATCACTGCTATCCCGTGCCTCCCTCAAAATCTCATACCGTCCCTCGTGGAATTCAACATGCAAAGCAACCAAATACAAGAGGTAATAAGTTCATCCTACCAAACCGGGATTACAGTCCTGGAAATCAAGATAATGGAAGATATAACTCATCCAACCACTTGGACTGGACGGTAGAGCGACGATCTCGCTTCATTCAGGTCGGCGTTCAATCCCCGACCGTCCAAGTGGTTGGGCACCATTCCTTCCCTTCGTCCCATCCCAAATCCTTATCCTAATCCCTTCCAAGTGCAATATAGTCATAATGGCTTGGCGCTTTCGTCTGATAATTCCCTTCCCACTTGGACGGGATTTTAGTTATGAAAGCTCCAGACATTTCTGAAAAATAATGTAACACAAATGGGTGTTTATCTCTCCAAGACGAAATCTTACTAGTAAAACTGGGAACTTTGGAAACATATAAAAAAAACATAAACTCAGTTAATTTACATAAATGCAAATGTGAAAACCCCCTGGATGAGGACCAGGAATCGAACCATCGTCCTGGTTAACACCAGACGTGCGCCATACCCCTTGGCCACGACGTGCTAAAAGCTACTAAACCTAGTTCGATCTCCCGTCCTGCTCGAAAGTGATTTTCTCATAGTAACAAAACGTCCTTGAAATTTCACCTTGTGGTCTGGTCAACAAATTTCACCTTGTGAATACAAACCTGTTAAGTATTTTAAACCCACCCTTCACAAACACCTTCTAATTAGTATTACCATAATTCATAAATTTCCTAAACTAATACAGTCAGAAAACTTCCTTTCAATTATTAGATAACTTTTAAATAATTTACTCAAATTAATACATAAAACAAATAAAACAAATTGAAGACCACTGCGAGGCGTCCAAAAATAAACCTCAAATTTATTAGATGATAAAATGTTGGCTAAATTGCATCTGTTTACAGTGCCTAAGTATACATATCACACTCACATTCATAAGGACCTACGGGCTCACCATAGTCCGTGCTACTTGGAACTGTTTGTTCCAAGTAGCAAATCTTGAACAACAACAATCATAACGGAGATCAGGAATATATACACCGAAAGGTGTTCCCTGCTTCATGATATATATACTTGATGTATATACTTGGGTTAATTATAGTCTTGGAATGTGTTCAGTATTAAACTGTACTTGTTGGTTTGTCGTTTAGATACTGTGATGGCTTCTCCCGTGGTTGATAGGCCTTCAGCCCAATACCAAACTAGGTCTCACCCTTGCTAATAGCTTTCTCCCATTTTCACAGCTGGATCCGAAATGCCTTCTTGTGTTGCTAAAGAGAAGGGATTTCGCCATTACGTTGAAAGGGAATCCCTTTCGCTGTGGCTGTAACTTGTTCCACCAAAAGGTAGGTACCAGTTGTGTGTGTGTGATTGTAATTTGTGGCAGCTCACTGTATGGATCGGGTGTGTGTGGCTCTAACCTGTAACAGTTGTGTGTGTGGCTGTAATCTGAATCTGTTGCGTGTGCACTTGTAGTCTCTACCAGCTCAACGTAGGTTTCCGATTAGTGAATCTGACAAAACCAAAAATTTGATTTATATGCATTCACTCCCTCTCACACACACACACAAAGACCCCCCTCCCCCCTCACACACAACCCTCCCCCCAAACTCAGATTCAGAGCTATGCCACCAAACTAGTTCCAGAACTGAGAGGAATGAGCTACGAGAAAAGGCTACGGGAGCTAAACATCATGTCCCTGGCAGACAGAAGAGTAAGGGGAGACATGATCAGCGCCTACAAAATTCTTAGGGCATTTGACAGGGTGAATAAAGACAAATTATTTAGTATGGGTAGAACACGAGCAAGGCGACACAGGTGGGAACGTAGTACCCAAATGAGCCACAGAGACATTAGAAAGAATTTGTTCGGTGTTAGAGTAGTTAGTAAATGGAATGCATTAAGCAGTGATATGGTGAAAGCAGACTCCATACACAGTTTCAAGTGTAGATTTGACAGAACTCAATCGGATCCAGATTCTATACACCAGTTGATTGACAGTTGAGAGGCGGTTCCAAAGAGCTAAAGCTCAACCCCCGCAAACACAACTAGGTGAGTAAACAATTATACATTCAAAACGCCTTTGTGGCTTATAAAATAATATTGGCATATTGTTATACAATCAAATTCATTAATTATTTCGTGGCTTTCTATGTGAGTTCTCGTATTATATTTTCAGCCAGTAATGTTGCAGCGTTTTGGGGAAAGAATAACCATCGTTGACATAACTCTTCTCTCATGCATTAACGAAACTGATAATGTACGTATGACGTTTCCTATTTTTATCCTGTTTTACCTCACCACTTGTTCGCTTTATTGTATATATGTATGCATAAAATGTAAATTGCTGACTGAATACTAGTAGTACTGAGCGGCCATAGTATGCTGCCCCTGATGCCCCAGGGTTTTGTTTTGCTTTGTTTGAGTGTTTGTTTTGCAGAGACCATGAAGGGAACAGATCATTCAGATTGTACAGTTCTTAAATGACCCCTTCCTTATCTGTTCTTCAGGAAACGATTCCGCTGAAGTTTCTCACCGGGGAAGGCTGCGAAGAGAGTATCTTTACCTTTACCATAGACTACTGGATTCTTCTCAACGTAACGCTGGTATCCTTAAACATTTCCATGATCTACCTCATCCTCGATCTGGCTTTGATCCTCACCAACTTCAGAGGGATCAAGAGTACTCAGAGACCGAAGATGGACTACGTGATATGTGGGATAAAGAGTTGTCTCACGTACGTGTGGGGGCCCGGTGGTGTTGGTGGTGGTGGTGGTGGAGGGTTACAGGAGCTGGAGGCTGAAGATGATGTTGAAGACAGGGTTCTAGGCACCGGCAGGTCTTGTCAGCGTGATTCGTGCGTTGTAAGGAGAAGGACACCTCGACCATGTTTTGATTAGGGTGAAGTTAGATTTGTGAGAGGCGTGGGTGGGTGGGGAGAGAGGAGAAGGCGGGTACTAGAGCTGGATCTCAATCCACTAGAAAACACACACACACACACACACACACACACACACACACACACACACACACACACACACATACACACACACACACACACACACACACACACACACACATGCACACACACACACACAGTGTGTGTGCTCACCTAGCACAACTAGGTGAGTACAACTAGGTGAGTACACACTCATTGACCAAAGGGCCAGAGCTCAACCTCTGCAAGCACAACTAGGTGAGTACACACACACTCTCGCACACACACACACACACACATACATGGCTTCTTAAAAGTGTTGGAGATCAACAAACCTACATAAAGTATTCCTTGACAGGTTATTATACACCTGTAGGTTTTAATATCATCACGACTCTTGACGAAACATCTCTACGATGTTTTAAATGTGAATGTCAAATGTTTATATGACGTGTCTGCGACGAATCGATGTTTAACTGTTCTGTTTTCTGTGTGTATTAATATATTTTTAAATATGTTTATGAAAACCATCCGTTGTAGTTTCTGTAATATTTAGTGTATTTTTTGTCTTCAAAGCCAGTCTAAAGTACAAATTGGCCCATTCAAAGTACAGGGAGTAGACAGAAATTTACTTGATAATTCACGGGTCTGGAATTTACAAAACTAATTATAAATCTGGCATTTACAAGGGCATTCCTGGAGCATACCTATAGAGGGTTTCGGGAGTTCTTCTACTCCCCAGCAGACGACAATGTCAGCTGGTATTTATGGATCTTGAATTTACGAGAACATTTGGAATTAGTCATAGACAGCTTGAGGAGGAGATGTAAATCTTTCTGTTTAATGTTGAGCCAATAATTTAGAGTAATTAACTATGTATGTGATATCATTTGTTATCAATATCATCATGATTTCGCTTGGCTCCAGTTCTATAATGCTGATTATTGATTTCCGTTGATTTTCTGTGCATCATCGAAATATATTCATACATTCTTTATCACCAGAATCATCACGCATCATTATCATTTTTCTCGTCATTATATTTAGCGTCATCACAATCTTCAGTCTAATTTTCACCATTGCCTTAATCATCATCATCAACAAAGAAGAGGCACATGTCTATGGATCACAGGACAAGGACAACAGACATTAACAGGGAGATGCTGCTGCTGCTGCTGCTGGCCTCAGGCTCGGTTACCAGTACCTCTGCGAGTCTGCGCCTCCTGCACCTGGCCAAATGTAAACTCTTCACACTAGTCAGCAGAACTATTCACCTACTTAACATCTTTATGTAACTGAATGTGAAAAGGTCAAGAAGTTAGAAAGAATCATATCACAAATGTTCAAGACATGTGTATGTAAGCGTTTAGTTCAAAACGATACACAACTACCAAAACTCTTGGACGAGTATGGTCAGTTTACGGTAGAGCAAAGCACGTGATTGTAAACTTTCCACTGCCGCCCATTGGGAAGGCGTGAGGTGCCTTGTAAGCAAAGCAAATTTTATGTAGCAAACGCAAATTGCTTAGTAGTCTGATTCGTAGATTTATTACATGACGCTGAAACATTTGAGCCTCTCACCCACAAGGTGAGTGAGATCCATAATAAACTAATTAAACTAACTTTGATTCACTCATTGTGTTAGGAAGGGGGCTTTTTGGGACCACGGTTGGGTTAGTTTGGTAAAGACTGTGAATTGACGAACATGTTTACAAACCAGGAAATTGACTTTTTCTCCAGTCTGCAACTTAGCTAAACGAGCTTTGGAGTGAAATTCCTTTACCAATTATGTTCTGTAAAAGACTGTTGATTTATATATTTAAAACCATGTAACGAGCTTAGTAAGACTGTAACGTGTTAGGTATGGGGTCCACTATCACTCACAGGATGGGTATAGGGTCCACTACCACTCATAGGATTTGTCTGTGGTCCACTACCACTCACAGGATGGGTATGTGGTCCACTACCACTCACAGGATGGGTATGGGGTCCACTACCACACCCAGGATGGGTATGGGGTCCACTACCACACCCAGAAGGGGTATGGAGTCCACTACCATACCCAGGATGGGTATGGTGTCCACTACCACTCACAGGATAGGTATGGGGTCCACTACCACACCCAGAAGGGGTATGGAGCCCACTACCACACCCAGGATGGGTATGGTGTCCACTACCACTCACAGGATGGGTATGGTGTCCACTACCACACCCAGGATGGGTATGGGGTCCACTACCACACCCAGAAGGGGTATAGAGCCCACTACCACACCCAGGAGGGGTATGGTGTCCACTACCACACCCAGGATAGGTATGGGGTCCACTACCATACCCAGGATGGGTATGGTGTCCACTACCACTCACAGGATAGGTATGGGGTCCACTACCACTCACAGGATAGGTATGGGGTCCACTACCACTCACAGGATAGGTATGGGGTCCACTACCACTCACAGGATGGGTATGGGGTCCACTACCACACCCAGGAGGGGTATGGAGTCCACTACCACTCACAGGATAGGTATGGGGTCCACTACCACTCACAGGATAGGTATGGGGTCCACTACCACTCACTAGAACCATCATCAACATTGCCATCTCCATCATCAACAAGAATCACTTCACATGCCGCTACAGGCATCATTCATGATCCCCATTAACACCCTACAAGTCGTCTATCAATCATCATCACTCAGGAAGATAATGATCTTCTTCATGTCATTCTCACTCGCAGCATCCAAAACAGTGTCAGGATTGCTGTTCATCTGAACTCTATGATCCCTCAGAGGATTCGAACCCAGGCCGCCAGGGGTCAACAGCTCTGGTATTCTGACCACTGCACCAGCAATCGTCTGGTACAGTCGTCAGAGAAAATAATTTTTTTCCATGACGTACAAATACGACAGGTAGATGTGCCAAAAAATGTATATTTTACTTAAGATATCGAATAAAGATACCAATCATTCTCTCACATATTATTGTAATTTCCGATTCAAATATTTCTTTTCAAGGTGCAAGGATAGAGGATAACGGTTGCATATATTTATATATTTTTGCATAACCACCTGCTTACAGTGATATTCATTACATCAGTGGACCAAATTAGGTCGAAAATTTTAGTGCTAAAGATATTGTATTCAATGCTATCTAAGAAATCAATGGAGAGGAGCCGTGTGGATAAAACGTGCTTGGATAAGAACCCCCTGGATAAAACCTACTTGGATTAGAGTTGCATAGATAGGATCTGCAAGATTAAGAGCTTTAGTGGATAAGAACAACCTGGGCAAAAGCTATATGAATAAGAGTTGTCTGGATAAGGGTTACATGGAAAAGAGCTACGGGATAAGAACTGCATGGACAAAAGATAAAAGTGCTATGGGTAAGAGCTATAAGTATAAGATCAAATGAATAAAAGTTATACGGATTAGAACCCAATGGATAAGAGTTTGATGGATAAAGGTCACATGGAAGACGAGAGTTAACGACCAACATGAATAAGATCTAAAAAAATTGTGAGTATCTTTTCAAAGTATGATGAAGATAGCCTGTTCACTGTCATAGATATCTTTGCAACCTCCATTTTGATAAAGGTGAGCACCAAATAGATTAAGAATTCGTGATATAAATTATATTTTGATTAAGAAATAAATATTCCTCTATTTATGACAAACAGCATGAAGTAGATTTAAGTTAGGTTAGGTTAGGTTAGGATAGGTTAGTTTAATACAGATCATCTTCCCTTCTTCCTGTCACTAACATCATTATAATTCATTTATTTCCATCAGCATAATTTTCAAATTATATATCTCCCATGTTTTTAACATTATCACCATCGCGAGGTTAATCACTGTTCCTAAATTTCATGAAATTTTTTCACCAAGTTCATCAGTATGAAGAAGAGGATGTGCTCTCGAGGATCTATCATCACTGACACCATAGTAAGCTTAAGCATTATATTTGTATATATTTAGATAAGAAAGAAAGATGAATTGAGGTTCTGTCTTTTTTAACGTCTTCAATATAAGAATTCACATCAGTGTCTTCTCAAGCCTATGTTTGTCCAAACAAGCATTCCTGGAATAAATAAATAAATAAATAAATAAATAGATAAATAAATAAATAATATTTATTATTTTAACAAGTATAACACGAATTAAAAAGTTGTATAAATATGGGTTTCAGCTAGATATAGAAATAGTTACCCATAGTTATGAAGCTGGCTAATTCTTCTTTACTCCTTCCTCTTATTTTCTTCCTATTCTTCTTCATCCTCATCCTCATCCTCCTCATCTTCATCCTCTGCGCTTCTGTATAAGGTAATTTGATAATGTAGAACATTTATTTTTTTAATTCTTTCACAGACTTTCACTCTTTTTGTTGGTAATCTGTAATACGTTTGTTTGTGTGTGTGTGTGTGTGTGTGTGTGTGTGTGTGTGTGTGTGTGTGTGTGTGTATGTGTGTGTGTGTGTGTGTGTGTGTGTGTGTGTGTGTGTGTGTTTATGTGTGTGTGTGTGTGTGTGTGTCTGCGTGTGTGTGCCTCTTGTATCGGTGACATTGTGTTAGATTTTAGAGCATACTGTCTAGTATATTGGTATGTCAATAAGGGTTTTCCAGCTGTTTGTTAATTTTCCCCCTTTTCTAGTGAAATATTGGATATTAACATAAAAGATTTGAGCGCAGCAGGCCAGCGCTCGATCCCCCGATGTCCCAACTGGTTCGTCACTGCTGCTACACTTTATCCACCAGCACTTATCATATCCACATATCCTTTCCCAGTGTTATATAGTCATACTGGCTTTAGTGTTTTCTTCTGATTATTACCTTATGTCCAGAGACTCAGGCTGCTTCTTTATTTTACTCTAAGTTACATGTTGCTCAGATATGTAACACACATGTAACTTTCCTACATGTAAGTAGGAACCTAAAGACAGCCAGGAGGTCTTTACAGCCATTCTGGTATATGTAGTCTATCCGCCTTTCACTTTATAAAGTGTGTCACCTTCGACAAACAGCTCATCCTTGCCTGCCTTTTCATTTCCCCTCAGTATCATGAATGTTACGATCATGTCTCCCCTCCCCATGTTTACTCTCTGAGCCAGAGATGCAAAGTTAAGCTCCTTCAGTCTTTTCTAGCGACACATGGGCCTCAGGAACAAGTGTAGCAACATATCTCTGGATTATATTTGTCTCGTCTTAGATTTGTGTCCTGACCCCACGTTAGACCCCAGCTGCCAACATCTCCCTGAGACTCTGTTTTTCGTCGCTTAGGTACACCGTTATCCACGAAATAAACACACCTCCTCTATAACTTCCGATCATTTCCCTCCCCTTTCTCCTATAGTGTCATGCCGTGTATTGTGCCAGACGCTTCCTGACAGTGCCCATTGATTGGTGTACGTGCCTGTGCGTGTTTAGGAGATAGCGTGTGGGACAGAAAACACACATGTACGTGTAACTGTTTCCGGACAGGTGTGTGTACGTATTGTACACGTAAGCACGTGTTCGAATAATGATTATTAATAAGCAATCGTTCTTCCAAAGTAAATACCCTTAACCTAAGGATTTAACTAGGAGAGAGCCATAGCTTGCAGAGAGATATAACTATTAGAGAGAGAGATGTTCAGGAGTGAGATATGTCAAGCAGTGAGATATAGCTTGTAGGCAGATATTGTTAGTATTGCGACATAGCTAGCAGGGATAAAATAGCTAGCAGGGAGATATAGCTAGCAGGGATAATATAACTAGCAGGGAAGGAAGGAAGGAAGGAAATTATCAGGTGAAAGGGCCAAGCCATTAGACTATATAGCACTTGGAAGGGATGGGGTCAGGATTAGGATTTGGAAAAGAGATAACTAACAGGGAGATATACCTAGCCGGTATACATACCTCATCGGGTGATATATATATATATAGGATATTATTGCAAATTATTAACCATATTACTTATCAATTGCAAAGAAAAATTGAATAATTTTAATAAAATCAATTTCTCAGTCAATATTAAAACAGTTCTTACCTCTTCCATATATTGTGGTAGTCTTCGTCCTCCTCTTCTTCCCCTTCCTCTTCCTCCTCCTCCACCTCTTCCTCTCCCTCCTCACCTCCCCGCTCCTCTTTTATTCCTTCTGCGTTTCCAGCATCCCTATAAAGGCAAATGGATAAATTAGAAATAGCGAGAGATGATGCAGTAAATCTCCACGTGAAAATGTAAATATATATTCAAATATATAATCCATTCACCTGGGCTGTAGGCGACTCGAACCTTGGATCATACGTGTGTGAGGCCGAAGCTCTATCGATCGAGCTATTGAGTAGTCTTAATAGGGAAAGGAATAGGATATAGGATAATGGTTATATCCACGGGAAGTGTGGAATATACTTTATATATATATATATATATATATATAAATAAATATATATATATATATATATATATGTGTTTTATTAACATAATTTAGTTCAATTGTATATATTGATACTAAAAAATTCCCACCACACTGGACGGTTAGATATACAGGGCCATGTGATCACTAACCTACACTGATAAACTCTGGCTGCATCATGATAATATCACCAAGAACACAACAGTGAGTGAAGCACCAATGATCCCAAACCTTTCCCATCTTGCAGGATGATTATTCATTAAGGGGCATATGATTAATAGCCCGAACTAGATGAAAAGCTGTTGAAAGACCATGAAGGGACAAAAAATCCACTTTAGACTTCATATGAGTCGAAATTGATGCTGATCCTTCTAAAAGGGCCAAACCTGACCAGCCCCATGATATTCCCAAACCTCACACGTGTCATCTTGAAACGTTGGGTGAAAATAGCCCTGACGTCTGTTCTCTAACGTTTAACAAACAAAACAACATACATTCTCTTTTATGGACATAGATTTGACTTTGCAGATTACAAACCACAATAACCTAGCTGAACAAAACTCAACCCACACAAATGCATGGAAACTGACAACATTTCGATTCGTTCTGTTTACGACTGCATAAGGTTCTAGGATGAACCGAAACGTCGGTACTTTTATTTAATTATTTATTTAAATATTTAATTATTTATACTTTTATTCAATTATCTCTGCCTTATATATATATATATATATATATATATATATATATATATATATATATATATATATATTTATTTATATATATATATATATATATATATATATATATATATATATATATATATATATATATATATATATATATATCAACAAGCCATCTTTGTTGTAGACATATGTTATAGGATATGTCAGAAAGAGTGAGGGAAGTGATTCTACCACGATTCTTCTCTATTTTTCTTCACCCGAGAAGGAAGTTAATTAACTCTCCAAAGTTCATTTCACAGCTTTATTATGCTCTGACGTTAAGGACTGCGTTTCGTTGACTCTTGTCAACATTTTCAGAAGCAGAGTACAAGTGGTTAAATGCTTTGGGCAGCTGGATAGATATATATCACTCGGAGTGAGTTGAAGCGCATCAGTATGGACCAATAGGCCCATTACAGCTTACTATCCAGTCAATTATGTTTCACTGTTGGATGGGGGCAGTGTGATGGAGGTTTCGTCTTGTTCTCGATGCTAACGTTAGGCCTGAGTACAGTGGAAGAGAAAGAGGGAGGGGTGAGAGAAATAGGGAGAGTGGAAGAGCCTGTGTGTATAGAGGGAGAGAGGGGTTAAGGGAGAGGAAAAAATGAGGTAGACAAAGACCCAGGCATCGCCGGGTAGCCCCATCTATTATCAAATATAAAGCTATGGGTAAATAGGTATAAATGTTCGTTTTTTCGTCATTAACTCATTTATTTGTGTCAAATCTTGCTCTGAAGTGAGCGGTGTTGGGGTGAATATATTCACAAGAGAAAAATAGTTAGACTAACTAGATAGTTACGGTCATGAGTTAGCATTATATATGGTGGTAGTAAGACAAGTGTATTTGTTGAACTAGGAATAACAGAGAGCGTAGTAGAAGTAGTGATTGATAAATTACTCGTATTCGGAATCACGGTAAGATTTAGAGTGTTAACAGAAGCATTAGTTAACTACTACCACCTTAATAACAGTTGTGGTGGTAGTAGTGGTTGTACTAATAGTGGTAGTATTAGTAGTAGTAGTACTAGTGGTAGTAGTAGTAGTGACAGTTGGAATAGTGATGTAATAATTGTTGGTCGAGTTAATGAACCAGAATTATTACCCCACTAAATGGTGCATACACGCAAAGAGTTTTATTTTGTCTTCAATATGTTTAAGACGAATGTATATTCGCTGGCTCGTTGTTAATTGTCTCACTGGCTGACCCTAATAGCCCTCTCGCGGTTGTTAACACTGAAGCACATCACAAAAGCAATTCAAAGTCTGTGACAGTCGAAGGAAAAAAGAAAAAAAAAAGAAGCTGTATAAAATAAAACATTTAAAATCCCATTATGAAAAGAAGATTTTACAAAACAAGAATTTATTAAAGAAAAACAGTTAAAATATAAAACTATGTAAGAAGCAATTATTCTCGTAAAATGATGCAGAAATTATGGAAGAATCTCCAACGATATGCTGGAGAATATAGAATTAATTGAGAATGTGAGAAAATCGTCTGGAGTAAGACGCGGATTTTGGTCCAGCGTTCTAGAGCCCCCAGAAGCTTGCCTTAACCCACTCAGCCACGACAGAACAAAAATCATTAGGACACTTGGTTTAAATCCCCCTCTCCTTGCTTCAAATGATTTTCTCATCGATTTGTCACTCCATTGTGATAGCTTTGTATTCTAATTGGGAGTGTCTTACCGTTTCTCTGCCTCTGCCACCTTCTCCACCTCTGCTATCTTCTCCACTTGCGCCACTTTCTCCACCTTTGTCTCGGCCTCTCCACCACTGACAGAGGCGACTTGGAAACCAGCCATCATGGCCAACATCACCAACACGGCGATCCTGGGAGAGAAAAAGGAGCGAAAACAAATTAACTTTGGCGTCAGAACCTCGTAGAAACTTATATGTGTTGTATGTCAGTATACAGTAATGTATCTGTCACTGAATCTGTTGCGTGTATTTTTGTGTCTAGGGTCATATCTTTGTATCTATATATCATTCCGTGCATCTATTTATCTTCTTCTCAATGTATTCATCTATCTACTTCTTGCTGTAGTTATCTATGTGTCCATCAAATTATTTGTACATTTGTCTCAGTATATCTGTCTTTGCAAAATATGATGTCTGTATGTTTGGCTGTCTGTTAAAATTTTGTCCCAAACGCTTGAGGCTAGCCTAATCAAACATTGCAGGGTGGCTAGTGGGTGTGTTGGGACTGTCACGGGGGGGTAAGGGTCGGCCCAATTGCCTCACTTGAAGGAGGGCAGAAGTCGTTTCCGAAGTCACTTTCATAAAGTCGGTGAAGAAGAAATGTTCGAGGACTAGCAAATACAGTCTTTGTACACAACTTTGGCAAGGTATACATGCCTAAACGCATATTCTAATGAGAGATTTGGAGAGTTACTGACACGTAAATGGCTCAATATTTTGTGGTCGCCCCGAGCACCGTCGGGTGCGCCTTTTAGTGTGTCTATATGTATTAATATATCTCTAAAACTCTTTATAAATCTGTCTTTTCATCTGTATTTTTATGTATCACTGTGCATCTTTCTCAACCTTCACATTAATGGGATAAAAAGATAATTCAATCGTTCGAATCCTACATTTATGTGTCCTTCTGTTGCGTGTGTTGTGGTCACGCAACAGACATGAAGCTGTGTCACAGCTTCATGTAGTATAACGAAGCTGTGACATAAGCTTCGTAACTCTTCGTATCATGCGCGAAACTAGATATACTCTATCCCATTTTATTTGTAGCTTTATCTAAAAGAGTAATTTTGTATGAATTCCTAAAACACGAGTTAATTTTTTGAACAAATAGAACAAAGATGTTCCTGTCCGGCCACACGAACAGACGAACGGCCATTAGTAACAGCAAGAGAAATAAACGAACATTCGTGCATTCGTGTAAAAAAAATCGCATGGCTCGATAAGACTAACTAGATATAAAGAAGTTATGTTCCGTCTAGTTTCATGATTTATGCAACCTTTTCCTGTGTAGATTTTGGTCAATCTCTATGAAATAAAATAGACCAAAGATGAGGATAAACTCACTTCATGTTGAAGGCTGACTTGAGATGCGGATGCAGTAGAAATTCACAGCAAGACTCGCTGGCTGTTATGTGTTGAGGTTCGGTGCTTGTGCTGTGTTTGGTGGTGTGTTGGTGCGACAGTGCTTATATATATATGTGTGTGTATGTGATTGCGTGCAACATCCAACTCCATCCCCACCAACACATCCATTCCATCACCGCATGTTTGACGTGGCAGCCGCCAACGTGGTACTTCTGCAGGCGATGACAAGATGGGTGGCAATGACCTGCTCAAATTGTCGACAGTTTATATATATATATATATATATATATATATATATATATATATATATATATATATATATATATATATATTATATATATATATATATATATATATATATATATACATATATATATATATATATATATATATATATATATATACACATATATATATATATATATATATATACATATATATATATATATATATATATATATATATATATATATATATATATATATATATATATATATATATATATATATATATCTTGATCATTCCTCGCATAAACTCTGTAAGGAGGGACTGGGGCATGATCTGCATGATTTCCCAAACGACATTATTGAAGGTCCAGTCTTTAGACCCTTCAGACCTCCTGGTCTGATGTTCAGAACTTTGCAAATGCTTTATGCACTCTCGTGTCACAAGCTATGTAGCCTTAAGGTAGCTGCATAAAACCTCAAAAACAAATGTTGATAAATTAAACTATATCGGATTGGAGAAGAGTTTTAAATTAGCTTTACAATTTATTTACAAATTTATTTACAATTCTGGTGAAGAAATCACACAACAGAAGATGAAGAGACGACGAGGTTTCGGTCCGTCCTGGACCATTATCAAGTCGATATCAAGACGATTATCAAGTCGATATCAAGACGATTATCAAGTCGATATCAAGACGATTATCAAGTCGATATCAAGACGATTATCAAGTCGATATCAAGACGATTATCAAGTCGATATCAAGACGATTATCAAGTCGATATCAAGACGATTATCAAGTCGATGGTCCAGGACGAGCCTAAACGTCATCGTCTCTTCATGTTTTGGTATGGTTTTGGGTCATAATATCTTCAGCCACGTTATTGTGACTCATCGTTTACAATCCTACTCCAACTGTGACTACTCACAGTAGGAGTAGATATCATGTTCACAACACTGAATTTAGTGATAGAGAAAATGCACAGAAACGCAGGCTTTCCACCCGTGCATCGCGAACCACAAAAAGAGTTATGGAAAGTTTTCTGGTCGGTCGCGGAACGTAAATTCTGAGAATAGAGGAATCATGGAGAATTAGCAAGTGTTGAGTATCCTTATTACGCAATGTTTAAATTTTTTCACATTATAAAATCTGAAAATGTTTATACCAGTATGTCTAGTTTTCTAGTATGTTTTTACTGTAATTATGCTTACAGTATTAAAGTCAATTCAAGAAAGGAATTTACACAAAAATGTAAAAATTATTCCACGTTAGAAAAGCTGACTGCATGTAAAGTCTATCAAAAAATTTAGGGGAGTCTGAGAGCAATTATTATATGCTATTTATATATGTTAAGATCAAGTTCTAATTCATTTAAAAAACACCTGGACTCAATTAGTTATGCCTTAACTCATCCTTGAAAGAAACCACTCTTGCATTGATTATTTGGCAGTAAAGTGCATATTTAAATGGTTTGCAGAACTAAGTAAATTTTGATTTGTTAATTTAAAACTTATTTGTAACTAATTGAATTTAAATTTAATTAAATATTTTTGTAATTAGTGTTACTATATATAATTTCTTTAAGTTTTTGAAAACAGATTTAAATATCTTAGAAAATTTTATTTTTTGCAAAGTTTTTCTTATCAAATTTCAATGTTCAAAGATAGACTTTCTTTTTATCATAAATAAAGCAATTTATCATAACATTCTACCCCAAAAACTGACTCTTTTCAGAAAGTTTTTAAGGTGACTGATTGCGACGAAAAACTATGAAAGGTGGCACTATTGCCTCGCGATGTTCCCTATATCAGCCTTTCCTTGTTCCGTTGAAAACATTTATTTTTAAGTTATTTTTGCCTTACCAGTATACCAATGTGTTATTGTGCATCAGAAAGTGGGTTGTGTAACCTTCGTGTGGTGTTTTTTTTGCGTATATCGTTTCTTATTTAAATAATTTATTTATTGGTCTGAAATTTATATGCATTGAGAAAAAAACGAAAAATATTGAGAATGCTACCTAAAACCTGGCTTCATCAATGTACGTGGCCTTGAGATGCCATAATGCGTTTGTGCAATGTTATCCTCGAAGCTGAACCTCTATAAAACCTTCAGAACTCAATCGTAGATTAAAGCCTCCACACCTGAAACTACAGTGAGTGGGAACACACATTCTCCGTTTTCAAGACAATCTGAAGGCATTTGTATCCACAGTACACACCTGACGCTGGGAAGAAAACTTGTGAAACTTTGCCACGTTTGACAATTTTTACAGCACCGTGAAAGAATCTCCAGGTGGACCAGATGAGGAGGAGTTGATTTCTGAGCACTTTGACTCCTTTGATAAGGAATTTAGGTCACAGGCGAAAAAACTGAGCTCTTCCCTGCTCCCCTGAGCTCATAGGAGGAAAAAAACAGCTATGCTACAAAGCCCGTTCTCTACTTGCCTGAATATATTCAGCATTTCCGATGAATTCCACAATGAGTTCTTAGATCTGCTTTATAGAGAACTGGTTATATGGAAAATTGATGACTCCCTTTTGGTGTGCTGTGAATCAGTCATATCCCAATGTCACTATACCTTCCTTTCCCTTCACCTTTCTTCGTGAGATTGAATTTTCAACACTTTTTCAAATTAAAACAAAGGCAATGAACAAGATAAATGTTGAGGATAACATGAGATTTTCTGTGGCAAATAGACAGCCAAGAATTTCCAAGCTGGTTGTGCAGCTGCAAACTCAAGAATCATATTGTCACTATAAATTTTGAGAAAAGAAAGCTGCGGTGAAGGATGAGTTTGAAGTAAAACTCAGATGAAGTTCTTCCGAAAATGGTCAATATTTTAATGTAAAAATCAATATTCAAATAAAAGTTCTAATGAAATGAACGTGTCTGAATTTATTCTTTTATTTTCTGTTACAATTATGAAAGTGTGACAGGTGACCTTGAGGCCTGGTCGACGACCGGGCCGCGGAGACACTAAGCCCCGGAAGCACCTCAAGGTAGCCTCAAGGTAGGTGTTTGGAGTATTAAAGAATAGGGCCGTGAGGGGAAGGGAACGAATTATCAGGAGAAAGCGCCAAACCATTACGACTATATAGGACTGTGACGGAATTAGGATAAGGATTTGGGATGTTACGGGGGGAGAGAATAGTACCCAACCACTTGGACGGTCGAGGATTGAATGCCGACCTGTATGAAGCGAGACCGTCGCTCTACCATCTAGCCCATGTGGTTGGGCACTATTCCTTCCTTCCCCCCCCCCCCGTCTCCATCCTAAATCCCTACCCTGAACCCCTTCCAAGTGATATAATGATAATCTGTATACACTTATAACTCCTCTGCAATCTTCAGACTGCTGCAGTAGATCCTGCTGAAGATTTTTAATAATATATATATATATATATATATATATATATATATATATATATATATATATATATATATATATATATGTATATATATATATATATATATATATATATATATATATATATATATATATATATATATATATATATATATATATATATATATATATATTAGGCAATTATTTCAAGTTTGAGTGCTTTGAAAGGATGAAAGGAGCAATATTCTAATTACCTTTCCTGGTGAGGGGTTTCAGCGATACTTTGATAGTAGGACACAGACAAACTTTGTAACGGCTCATTAAATACCGCTATCATAATTAGTAGATTCGCTAAATGTTGTTATTAAGATCAGGGAAGCTTATTCCCAATCCATTGGCACTAGAAAAGTTAACTATCAGTAGATAGCGCTAAGTCAACATGACCATATTGCACGTGGATGAAATATGAGGACAAATAAGGAGCTGGAATATGAGGACAGAGCTGGGATATAAAGTCAAACCAAAGAGCTGGGACATGAGAACAAAGTTAAGGAATTATGCCCAACCTCTTGGACAGTCGAGGATTAAAAGACGATCCTTCAGAAAACAAGTACCAATCAAAGTGGATGGCCCAAGCTCCCTAAAAGACTCTCTAAATACCAACTTCCATCCAAGTTGTCTGGCCATGCAAGGGCTTCCTCTGCAACTGCCTATAGGTTCTAGCCATGGGTTCCATTACTCAACCAAGCCCGTGTTGCACGAGCAGAGGAAAGCTGGAAGTGTGTTGAACAAGCGAGAAAAGGGTTTTCCTAAACAGGACGCAGTAATAGTGAAGAAGGAGAGGTCAGACTAAAAGAGAGACATCAAACAAACAGATATTTTTCAGGAACTTGGACGAAGGAGCTTTTGGATGGACTTTATGAACTTTAAAGAATGAGTCTTTGAGTAGTTTTCAGGAACTTGGACAAAGACACCTTTCAACAGTAATGTGGAACGTGGACAAATGAGTCTTAGAATAGTCTTTTTGAATTTGGAATGAAAGCCTCTGAATTGTCTTCAGGAACTAGGTTACCCAAGTTCTTTAAGATAATTCAGATTTTTCAGAAGACAATTCAGAGATATTTTGAATAGTCTTCAGGAAATTGGATAAAGGAGACAATGAATAGTCGTCAGGAACTTGGACAAAGCAACCTTTTGCCATACCCATTGCTTGCTTGGGTAGACATAAAGCCTCGTTGCTTTGTGTCAATGGGTATGACAAGCAGTGCAGTTAAATCAAAATTACGGATAAAAAAACTTCTTCACTAATTGCACTGCTCAGGAGTTATGTTATATCATGGAAACACCAAATGATGGAACAATATTCCCCAAACATAAAAAAACAGGAATTTTTAGAATTAATGCAATTTTTTTTGGGACTATAAGTAGGTCAAAATGGAGCCAAAAATCTACAATGGGCCAATTAAAATTGCTTTTTATAGCTTTTGTATATTTAGTGGGATTGCTGAAATTGGAACACAAAACAGTGAACAAACTCCTAATTATTTATCATTTCTATACATTTCTAGCAGCTGGTAGGTCTCAAAATATTAACTAAACATTAAGTAAGGTCTTGATACCAATCATTTTCATGATATCATTAATATATTTTCAGCTGTTGGTATTTACAGAGTCTGATAACTTTCGCAAAAGCAAGTAGGGTACAAATAAACAAAAAAATATGTCTTTGCATTTTTATATATTTATACATAAACCTATACAGATTATATAATAATACATCATCGAGTTAAATATGCCCCAAAATATATATGTATATATAATTTTTGATAACGATCAGTGAATATTATGATATTGAAGAACCGTAACTTCTCTAGAAAGAATCCATTATAATAAATAAATCAAATCGCAGTCATTCCCTGCCAATAAGGTTGAGAATTGTACAGGTGAAGAGTATCTTCAAAAGGTAAGAATGATCAAGAAAGAAAATGTTTACCTGAATACTGATTAACGATTTTTTAATGCATCCTTTCCATAAAAATGAAGTATGATTTAAGAATGAAAATTTTTATGCTTGTATAGAATCACAGATGCTATCAACTGGAAGTAAATTTTGATGGAACTCATCATAATGATGACCTTAAACGACCTTCATAAATTAAACAACCTGTGACAGATACGTGATAAATGGAACGTAAGCCAATCAACAGCAACACAAGATGATGTTGTAATGTAATCAGCATCTTAGAAACGTCACAGTTGATGCTGATGAAGAAGCATTTCCCTGAGCATCAATAAGTTGCAGAAAAACTACCATCATCATCATCATCATCTTCATCTTCATCATCTTCATCATCATCACTTCTGTCATCACAATTATTCCCATCATCACCATAACTACCACCATCACCCGATTGATTGATCAAGTTGTTATGTCGTTTAGAAATCTAATCGGCCTCGTCACTCACATCACTGATTATAATTTTCCCCATAACAGCCCTGAAAAAAAATTGAAAGAAAAATTTGATAAATAAGCAAAAATTAACACACACACACACATATATATATATATATATATATATATATATATATATATATATATATATATATATATATATATATATATATATATATATATATAGTGTTTATAAAAATAATAATAAAGAGAAAACATGGCCTTTACCATGAATTATGCTGTTGTCTCCACATTCTTTGCTACCTCCTCCACTGCTCCCTCTTCCTCTTCTTCTTCTTCCTCTTCATCTTCGTCCTCGTCTTCCTCCTCGTCTGCTTGTCTGTATATTTTAATTTGGTTATTTATGGATGACAAAATTAACTGGTGAAACAAAGCGCATCTGTCATATATGTGTGAGGGTGTTTCTTACATTATGTTCTTCCCTGAATAGGTGTGCTGGAAATGGATATCAACTCTCAGTTTCGTCTTATAACTATCGTTTAACTGATGTGATGATTCGAGATGTTAATGACCAGTAATCTCAATGACCCCCTGACATCAGTGACTCCTGATACCAAAGGCAACAGTCTCTTATGGATCAAGCATCGCATGGCAGGGTGATGCTTCTTTGTTACGTCAGTTTTTTAATTGAGCAGCTTATATATTCCCCTTTTTTCATGGAAACAGCGGAGAGCTACATAGACAGTCGACTTGTCTATGTGTCATTCTCAATCGACTTGAGAATGGTCCAGGACGGACCGAAACGTCGTCGTCCCTTCACCTTCTAGTGTGTGGTCTGGTCAACTACATAGACATTTTGTTCCCAATTTTCAAGGCTCTCCCCTGTCGAAAGAGAGCTTGGATACGGACATAACAAGGGGTTCACACAACTCTTTAGCTACCATAGATAATTAGTTTGAAAGTGTGTTCGATTTTGATGTTTTGTAATACCCAGACGCCCATAGTGTCACTTCTCCTACTGTTAAGGCAAATATGTCTATGTTATCACGAGTGTGTATAAAGAGAGTGAGTACACATGTGTGAGTAAGTGAGAGAATGTGTAACCTCTAGTGTTCTGAATAATATATATATTTAGTTAATGATTTTTAGAATAAAAAAATTATCAAAGGTTGATTTTCGTCTTTTGTTCTCAAAATGATTTCTTTACTACTATCAATTAATACAAAATAATAATGAAGGCATATTTGAACATTATAATATACATATACAAGATATTTATATATAGTATGTATATATACAATATACATATATGATGTATCATGTACATATATTATATACAAAAAATATACATATGCAATACACATAAACAATATACATACATAATATACATATATAATATGCAATTGCTATATCCAAAAATTAATTACAGAAGTGTATTCCTATGAATGTTTCTAAATAACATTATTGTTATATTCAGCCATGTTTTGATCAAATGGTTTAATAATACTTTTTAATAGCGACCAGTTAATTACTTTAATTAAAAAAATACAAATGTAATGAATGTAAAAATATTTATACAGAATTCTATCTTACCAAATTCACTAAAGAAATTGGCTTTTGATTTATTGGTTTTGAAATTATAAATACCAAATAATGACTTAATTTAAGTATGATTAATTATTTATATTACAAAATAATTTATTTTTTAATGCAGTTATCCTAATGAAAACAAATAATAGCAATTTAGGTAATATGACAATTGCTAACACTTAATATAATTTTTTATACCCTATCTTTTTCAGTAGATGTAAGGAAAATACAATTATCTTTTTGTAATTATATTTTTCTGACAACAATAGTGCATCGCTTACCTCTTCCATACACTGTGGGGCTCCTCGTCCTCCACCTCCTCCTCCTCGTCCTCCTCCTCTTCCTCCTCCAAATCTGGTGAAAATTCCAACCCTTCCTCGCCTATCTCTTCTTCCTGCCCTTCGCCAGCACTGAAATAATTGAGAAATACAAAATATAGAAAAAAAATGATGACAAGTAAAATAGGAAAGAAGTGCCTTGCGAAACGCGTCTCCCTAAGCCTCAGTCACGTAATAAATTGAGAAAATGAACTTTGGAGAGTTAATTTTTCAATTTCCCTCGACAGTGAAGAAAAACATTAGAAATATTGAGAAGCTTCGTGTTAAAATCATCAATCTTAATATCTATCCAGGTTGGTACTGTGGTTATCATGGGTTGCCACTGTGGTTGTCTTGGGTTGGCGCTGTGGGTTGGGTTGTTCCCCCACCACCGAGAAGAGGAAAGGATGTGGGGGATAGTGGCTGTGGGTTTTGCTGCATCAGTTACGTTGTACATGTTTGTGATAGAGCGGGTGTAGTGTCACAAGTGTTTGCCACAGTGGAGAGGTTAAAGCCGGTGTCTTTGATGGAGGAGTCATGTATTCACGAGTGTTTCCTGCAGCTCTGAGGTGGCAGGTGTGTGTTGCCATGGCGACTTTTAGTCGCCAAATGTAATTATGAGTTAATATTTTTGATAAACAGTATCATTTGAGAAGCTGTAGAAGAAGTAGCATGGATAACAGATTAGAGAAACTACCTACTGGACATATTGTTATCTACAAATTGTGTTTCCAACGACCAGAATGCTAGTACCTTTTGTATAACATTATATATTTGTATTGTTATTTTCAATATAGTTACTTCATCGGTTGAGAAAGCTCCCTTACTAGATGATTTGTGGTATGCTTCCTGAGCTAGTCAGCAGAATTGAATACATGAGAAAGAGGGCAAAACATTATATACAAAGAAACAAAAATTACAGATCCGTAGAGTCAAAAATAAATAAAAATAAAGGAATTGAATAATAATAATTTGTAAGTAATTTAATATCTTATAACAATGCAAAAGTTATGACAGTGGAGAAACATGTGAGTGATTGTAATGATGTAAATACCTGAAAGGGCCTTACCTTTTTTCCACATTCTCCACCTTTTCCACCTTCTCCACCTTTGCATCTTCAACAGTGGCGGCGGCGGCAGCCTGGAAGCCAACCATCATAGCCAACACCAAAACAGCGATCCTGGTAATGAGAAACAAATGAAATGTGGCGTTGTAGAACCGTAGAGGTGAAACCATATTTAGTATTTTAACTTTCTTGTTCTTGAGCAGCTGTATCATTGCGAACGTAGCTATACAAATAATAATGAAAAAATATGTTATACATTGGTGTATTTAGATATGTATGTATGTATTTATGTATGTATGTACGTATGTATGTATAAGGGGTGTCTGTCAATCTGTCTTCATATGCACCTCTCAAAATTAATTAAAAACCTCCACACAGTGCCAGGAAAACACCTGTGGTGCTTACCTGTCCTCACTCCAAATGCATCGATTTATCTACGTTACGGACTAGAGCAATACAAACTGAAGGGGCGAATTGAAGCATAGAGAAATGTGTAGATGTTCCTGAATAATGAGCATTGGATTTCGAAAGTAAGGTTGTAGTTTTATCTCCCCTTTCTAGATTCAGTCTCTCCCCTTCCCTAGAATCTGTCCTTTATCCTCTCCACTAGAAACTGTCCTCTATCCTCCACACTAGAAACTGTCTTCCCTTCTATATTTCCTTCAGGAGACACTCACCTCATGTTGAAAGGTTGAAGTAATACGAGGATTAAACAGTTACACGCAACAAGACTAGTGAGTGCGAGTGTGGTAGAGACTGTAGTGCTCTGGTATTTATGTGTGTGTGTGGAGGAGCCGCTTCCCCCCCCTCATCACTCTCTCCACACCCCCTCCACCTCCGAACTCCCATCAACGCAGCATTGACGTGGCGCTGACAGCGTGGCTCCATTCAGGTGAAACACACCTGTTTCTAATGCCTCTACTATATGAAAATTGATTTTGCTTCGCATATCAGAAACTTGTCCTCGTGTAGAGTAATAAATGAGCCCAGCAAGCCGGGAAGACTACGTAGTAATGTAATTACACATCTAAATAGAAATCTTTGGCGTGGGTGATGTAATTTCCTAATCCCAGGATGATGGTATGTGAGGGTCACTGACCATATTCCAAGTGTTCAACATTATTTCAATTTGCTTACAACAAGCCGAAACAAACTAGCCATAATTACAGTAAGAAAAATACTATAAGAGTATAGTTTAAAATAGTGTACAAAATGAGAGTATTAGAGTGAGAGAACGTGAATGTGTGGAATTTTTTTTTATATTGAGATAAGGAAGAATTTCGCAAAATAAAATTAAGCGAAGACAGAGAGAGAGAGAGAGAGAGAGAGAGAGAGAGAGAGAGAGAGAGAGAGAGAGAGAGAGAGAGAGAGAGAGAGAGAGAGAGAGAGAGAGAGAGAGAGAGAGAGAGAGAGAGAGAGAGAGAGAGAGAGAGAGAGAGAGAACTATCAGGACAAAGCGCCAAGCCATTAAGATCTATATATAGCACTTGAAATGGGGCCAGGATAAGGATTTAAGATGGATCGGGGGGGGAGGAATGGTGCCCAACCATTTGGACGTTTAAGGATTGAACGCCGACCTGCATGAAGCGAGACCGTCGAAATCTAAGATCAAAACCCTAAGATTTACACAGTGCTGTGTGTAAACTGAGTCGCGTTTTCTGATCTAAGCTACATCTATTAAGATCAGAACACAACTTGTTTGGCATTCTAGCTCCTTATCCCTTACATAAAGTGTAATATTTACACTATTACACAAAACAATCGTAGGAAAAACAGTAATTCTGTTACCAGCAATGCAATTATGTGTTTAGCTTAAAGTGAGAATGAAAAATGTAACAATCAGTGTCAAACAACACATACAGGTATCTGATTCACACCTTTGGTGCTCCATGTTATACGTATGTGCTACCACTCACAGGAAGAGTACCACGTGTACAATAAACTACCACGTGCACAATAAACTACCACTCACAGGATGAGTATTGCATGCACAATAAACTACCACTCACAGGATGAGTGTGGGGTGGTTACACAAGAAACTATACTGCTCTCAGGTTGATTAAAGGGTGCAAAATAAACTATCACTTACCGGTTGAGTAAATGGTTCATAATACACGACCTCTGACAGGATAAATACGATTTACACACTAGACCAAAATTAAGCCCCTTGTCGGAGGCAACAACCAAAACAGAGAGAAAGGGGAGGATGGAGAGACATAACATGCAAATGTTTTCTTATATATATTTATATTTTAGGAGCTCTACCCTTTTTTTACGAGCTTTTTAGGATGTTTGTCAAAGACGTTTAGGCCTTGACTTTGTGCCTAACAAAAGTATTCTTCCCCCACTCACCCCCCTTTTGTGTGTTTTTGATCACGATTATTATTTTTTGTTCTTATTGAAGCCAGTTTTTTTTTGGCTTGTATTTATCTTTCCTGTTCACGTTTGTATATTCCGTCTTCTCATATTATTCCATCTTTCCAATCCGAGATTGATGGTTAAGTCTCTATCATTACATACCTGAGTTCTGTCTTCACCTGTATATTCATATTAGCTGGAATCCCTTGTCTTCATCCTACACTTTTCTCAAGAGTGTAGGACCCAGGCTTCCATTCCTCGATGTTGTTGATGGTAACTCGGGAAGGTTCATCACGGATGTGCACCGTAAACTAACTGATGCAGGAAAATGTATGATGAACGGTAAGAGTGAACGCACTGACAGGTATAAGAGAAGCGTCGTCAATGCATATGTTGGTCTTGCAATACGTACATGTTCTTCTTGGCAGCACATGCACCGCGAACTTGAATGGATCCGCCAAATTGTTGTGAATTGCGATTACAGCAATACAGAATTCGACGAAATCGTAAGAAGCTAAGTCGCCACATGACTGGGAATAATCAGGCTCCAGGGGTAGAAAATCGGCCCCCAAGGGAAGACATTGTAGTGTATTATAAAAACACGTTCAGTTCTCCATAGACTCTATGGAGTCTTGAGGTGGGTAGAATATAGTTGTGCATTAATTGGCTGTTGATTGCTGGTGTTGACTTCTTGATGTGTAATGCCTCGCAAACGTCAAGCCGCCTGCTATCGCTGTATCTATCGATGATTTCTGTGTTGTTAACTAGGATTTCTCTGGCGATGGTTTGGTTGTGGGAAGAGATTATATGTTCCTTAATGGAGCCCTGTTGCTTATGCATCGTTAAACGCCTAGAAAGAGATGTTGTTGTCTTGCCTATATACTGGGTTTTTTGGAGCTTACAGTCCCCAAGTGGGCATTTGAAGGCATAGCCAGCCCTTGTTTCTGTAACACCCGTTACATCCTGTAGTATTTAATTATCACTATATTAATATTTTTAAATAGTTAACATTTCAATTTTTAGTTAGATTAAAGCTGAAGCAGAATGTCATAAGCAAGGATGGTGTGCTGAATAAAGATGATTTATTAAGTGGATGGAGCCTTTAGCTGATCCCTTCCTGTGATTGGCTGTTGTGTGAATGTCAACAAAGAGTTTCTACCAATGATATTCCATTTATTATGCACCCCATACCATCTTGGGGCAGAGCTTGGAACCTCCTACCCGAGCACAACAACCCGCCTTATGGGTTGCTGTTTGGCTATTTATAGTGCGTTGGAAAAAAACTAGATGGCGTTAGTTGTATTTTGTGGAGTAATTTGTTATAAGTGTAATTTGATGTCAACAGATGGCGTAAGCTGTACCTTATGGCCACTGTTGACCTGCCAGTTGATAGTGTTCTTATCTGCCGACAGATGGCATCAGCTGTATTATTAAAATTTTAATAATATTATTACAGTAATAATAATGTATTATTATTACTTTAAACACTGATCTATACGTCTGGTAGCTTATAATAAGGCTTTTATATTATGCTGGTATTAGGTAACTAGAATTCTGCAATTACTTTTTTTTATCTACTGTTGAGGATATATAAGATAAATGTAAGGTTTTGAGGCTAAGTAACGAAGATAGTTACAAGATACGAGCCAGATGGTGTTGAGATTGCAAAAGGGTATGATAAGAACTTAAGCCAAAAAATCGATGCATAAATGTTCGCAAATATGCGACTAGGATTTATTTCTCGAAAAGTTACCAATAAAATACGCTTTCTAGTTCTTTACTTTTAAAATTAAGACCAGGGATTCTGTCTAACGAAGCTGCAAGCTAAAACACCGTTATCCTATAATGTTCATCTGTAGCTTGACCCTAAATACTCGTTTATTAAACGAATTTATTGTTAGAGTTCATTAGGAATCAACTTTGTTGAGGCCAGAGTTTCTAACAAATACCTTCCTGTGATTGGCTCTTGCGGGGAATGCCAATGCTTATATGAATAAAATGTAAAATAAGAAATACGTCCTTTTGCTCAATAACCTTGTTGTTGTACAAATGAACAACAATTCCTGTTTTATACAAGACAGACTTCCATCTAAGTGAATAATGTAGACCAATAAGAGGACGGAGGCATTGTATCGCCGATATTATTTGTGTGAGGCAACCCCCACTGATGACGTCACAAGCTAGGTAGCCAGCCCATGTTTCTGTAACACTCGTTACATCCTGCAGTATTTAATTATCACTATATCAATACTTTTAAATTCTTAACATTTCAATTTTTAGTTAGATTAAAGTTGAAGCAGAATGTCATAAGCAAGGATGGTGTGCTGAATAAAGATGATTTATTAGGTCTCGATTAGTCTCCGTGGTGTAGTGGTAAGACACTCGCCTAGCGTTCCGCGAGCGCTATGTCATGGGTTCGTATCCTGGCCGAGAAGGATTTACTGGGCGCAATTCCTTAACTGTAGCCTGTTTAACGCAACAGTAAAATGTGTACTTGGGTGAAAAAACGATTCTTCGCGGCGGGGATCGTATTCCAGGGACCTGCCCGAAACGCTACGCGTACTAGTGGCTGTACGAGAATGTAACAACTCTTGTATATATCTCAAAATAAAAAAAAAAAAAAAAAGGTGGATGGAGCCTTTAGCTGATCCCTTCCTGTGATTGGCTGTTGTGTGAATGTCAACAAATAGTTTCTACCAATGATATTCCATATATTATGCACCCCATACCATTTTGGGGCGGAGCTTGGGACCTCCTACCCGAGCACAACAACGCGCCTTATGGGTTGCTGTTTGGCTATTTATAGTGCGTTGGAAAAAAACTAGATGGCGTTAGTTGTATTTTGTGGAGTAATTTGTTATAAGTGTAATTTGATGTCAACAGATGGCGTAAGCTGTACCTTATGGCCACTGTTGACCTGCCAGTTGATAGTGTTCTCTTCTGCCAACAGATGGCATCAGCTGTATTATTATTATTTTAATAATATTATTACAGTAATAATAATGTATTATTATTACTTTAAATACTGATCTATACGTCTGGTAGCTTATAATAAGGCTTTTATACCAAGCTGGTATTAGGTAACTAGAATTCTGCAAGTACTTTTTTTTATCTACTGTTGAGGATATGTAAGACAAATGTAAGGTTTTGAGGCTAAGTAACGAAGATAGTTACAAGATGGTGTTGAGATTGCAAAAGTTATTACGATAAGAACTTAAGCCAAAAAATCAATGCATAAATGTTCGCAAATACGAGACTGGGATTTATTTCTCGAAAAGTTAGCAATAAAATACGCTTTCTAGTTCTTTATTTTTAAAATTAAGACCAGGGATTCTGTCTAACGAAGCTGCAAGCAAGCTTCGCAAGTAATTGTGAGAAGGAAAAAAACTAGACAATATACATTACATTTGAAATTAATAATGGATGAATGGTAATAAATTGGTGTATGTTTGTATGTATACCAGACAAGTCCATTTAATGACAAAATTTAGCCATTTTGTGTAAAAACTTTTATATCTCATATTATTAATTATAACAGTAATCGAAAAAAGTCATAGTTTGTATATACAAGAGATGAAACAGAGAGCCATGAGCTAGAGCGATGTGCTGAGTCCATAAGGAGGCCGAGCTTCCAGAAATACCTTCCTGTGATTGGCTGTTGCGGGGAATACCAACACTCTTTCATGAATAAAATTTAAACTAAGAAATAGGTCCTTGTGCACAACAACAATGTTGTTGTAAAAAAGAACAACAATTTCAGTTTTGCACCTGACAGAAATCTCCATCTAACTGAATAATTTAATCGAATAAGAGGGCAGAGCAGCGTATCATTATTTGTGTCAAGGCAACTCCTACTGATGACGTCACAAGCTAGGTAGCCAGCCCATGTTTCTGTAACACCCGTTACATCCTGCAGTATTTAATTATCACTATATTAATATTTTTAAATAGTTAACATTTCACTTTTTAGTTAAGTTAAAGTTAAAGCAGTATGTCATAAGCAAGGATGGTGTGCTGAATAAAGATGATTTATTAAGTGGATGGAGCATTTAGCTGATCCCTTCCTGTGATTGGCTGTTGTGTGAATGTCAACAAAGAGTTTCTACCAATGATATGCCATTTATTATGCACCCCATACTATCTGTGGGCGGAGCTTGGAACCTCCTACCCGAGCACAACAACCCGCCTCTCCATATTGAACATAGAGTGAATTCCTGAAGACGTCAAAATTTATTAACAGAATAAAATGAAAAGATTAAATGATCTAGTATTTCTTCACCCTCTAACTAGTCAAAAGTTATTGCATAGAATAGACAAATATCCACACAAAAATTAACAAAAGAAAATATATCCATAAGAAAATGAACAGTAGTCACAATGCTGTTGTCTTTAATGACATGTGTATATATAGATATGAATATATAGAGATACGGGAGGCGATTGGGGGGGGGGAGGGGGATAAGGGGGGGTGCTTACGTTGGCTCGATACGTTGTACAAAGGGAGGCGAGACCGTAGTTTATGGACGGCGAGGAAGAACACTTGTGTCCTCGGCCACGTTGTTCCTGACACGCTGGAGGCTGTGACGCCATCTATTGCTAGAAATAAACAATATCGACAGTAACTCATCTCTGAAACGCAAATTAGAGAATAATTTAATCATTCAACCCTCATAATATTGTTTGAGTATTGCTTGTTTCAGGAAATGCAAATCACCGCGTGGAGAGGAAGACAGAGGCGTATGAGTGTATTGTGTTAGTCAGCTCATCTACACCTGCGTAGCACCTGTTGTGCCGCCAACAGGTGTTCTTGGGTGAGTGTGTGTGTTTTATAAGCGTGTGAGTTTGTATGTATGTATGGAGATAGAGTCCTATATGTTGACGATTCAAAATATGTGAGAAACGTTAAGAAATTAACATAGTACTATGATCCGAGATCACTTAGATAATTTGATTCAGAAAATGGTTACTGGATTTCAACACCGGTAAGTATAAGGTGATGAAAATGAGAACGGACAGGAGACCAGCAGGACGGTACGGATTGGAGGGTAGTTACCTTCGATTGGTAGTTACCTTCGATTGGTAGTTACCCTTCTATACGATTGTGGAGTTTGAACGTTCAAAACATAACGAGGAGGAATGAACACACACAATGGTGAGTGGTATGAACATTTAGTGTACTAATAAAGTACACTTTAGTAGTACTGAAAGTACTCTTTTTTGTAGTATTGTAATTTATGTTGCTAATAAAACCAAACCTAACCATCTTAGGCTTAATATACGCAATCTGAGGCCTATACAGTACAAACATGTGCTACAATAGGCCTAGGAATATTATTATTTTTTTAGCTTTATTTTATTCGAAATATATAAACAAATATAATACAAAAAATTACTAACTGGAGCTCCATTACGGCATATTGGTACGATCAAATACATAGTTAGAAAACGTACTATCAAAATAGGGACGTTGAGTTGAATTAATTAATCCAGAGCCGCATAATAGTCCTGAAGTTCTATGCTCTCCTGAAGTCCCCCTGATAATAGGATTCCACTTCTTTGAAGTTCAGTTGCTAATGCATTTATATTCCCCTTGTTCTTTCCGCTCTAATCTTCCTCATTGTTTTCTAACTCTCATCCTCCTCCCGGTCTCATCCTCCTCCCGGTTTCATCATCCTCGTCAACGTGTTAGACACAGGTGTTGTGTGTGGGGGGTTGGTTGGTGGGGCGGGGGGTTGGGGGCGGAACTCCACGTGGATGTCCCAGCTCCGCCACTACTGAACACGGGGCCGTCTCCACCACCACCTACCCACGCACATCCTCTCAAGACGATCACGTGCTTCTGTCACGCACCTGAGAGAGAAAAGGACAGTGAGACGGATTCAGATACAAAGATACGAAGACAGAAGACATAATTTGATATCGTCTTGGTGCCGAGTGATGTTCTGAGTCCCCCTCGTTAGTGAGGGACTGCTTATTAGAGTAGTAGTAGGGTGATTCGACTGTGGTGGTTTTAGTGTGAGCCAGTCAGGCCACTCTCCTGTGAGCGCCTACGGTCAAAGCTTCTGATTGGATGATGTTTACGCTACGGTAAGTGTTGCGGTATGTGTAGCGGTAAGTGTAGTGGAAAATGTCGTGGCTTGAGTCCGTCTGTGAGATGTGATGACATAGTGAACCTTATACGTATGTATAGGCCTTATAGGGTCTATATATAGGCCGCTCAGATTCTTGCTCGTCTGCAAAGTGTGTTGGTTTCAGTTGTTTTGCGACGTGTTCTGCCATCAGCCTTTATGGAAGCTGTTTTGGAAACATAATTGATAAAGTGTAGTTACTATATATAGTTACTAAAGTGTGTCCTGTGCTGAAGTGTGTTTTTAAGTGAAGCGTGTCTTCTTACCTACACATAGATATTAAATGAAGTGTTTTGATTCAAGTAAATATAATAACTCATTTTGTCGGAGACAGGCAGCCTGTGAATATATATATATACGTTAGGTATATATCGAGATCCCCATCCCCCTCAATGTTGAACTACTGACTTTCTCCAGAATCTAACCACACAACTGTTCACTAACACCAGGGTGCCTATTTACCACTTGGTGAACACGAGCATTAGGAAATTAGGAAAACGTTCATTAGGAAAACGTGTCTAACCATTTCTTTCCTTCCTGGGATTCAAACCCAGCATTTCCGATTGCTAGTCAAGAACGAACCCAGCTGAACTACCGTGCCCCTAAAGTTCTTAGATAACGTGATTTGTACAAAGTTGTTCAGATGACGTTATTTGTACAAAATTGTTCAGATGTTATTTGTACAAAATTGTTCAGATGACGTTATTTGTACAAAAAGAGCACTGGGAACGCTCAACGAAGTGTCCGGTTCATAGAACTAAGTCCGTGTGTTTGTCATAAAGCTGTTATTCAAGGATCTTCAGATACGGGAAATGCAGCGATAAGAGAGGAACTCTCGAATCATCAATAGGTAAAGATAGCTTTGTTAAACACTTTCGTCCGGGCATGACGCAATGCTGCTCCGGAAACTCCGGAAACTGAGTGTTCTGACTATAGTTTTAGAATACAATTTTGTGTGTGTATTCACCTAGTTCACCTACTTGTGCTTGCGAGGGATGAGCTCTGCTCTTTCGGCCCGTCTCTCAACTGTCAATCAACTGTTAGTAACTGCTATTTTTTCCCCTTCCCACACCACACACACACGGAAGCAGCCCGTGACAGCTGACTAGCTCCCAGGTACCTATTTACTGCGAAGTAACAGGAGCATTAGGGTTAAAGAAACTGCCCATCGTTGCTCACCGGCGCCGGGAATCGAACCCGGGACCACAGGATCACGTGTCCAGCGTGCTGTCCGCTCGGCCGCCGGCTCCAGTGTGTGTGTGTGTGTGTACTCACCTAGTTGTGCTTACGAGGGTTGAGCTCTGGCTCTTTGGTTCTGCCTCTCAACTGTCAATTAACTGATGTACAGGTTCTTGAACCAATTGGGCTCTATCATATCTACACTTGAAACTATGTATGGAGTCAGCCTCCACCACACCACTGCCTAATGCATTCCATTTGACAACTATTCTGACAAAAAAAATATACTGTCTCTATGGCTCATTTGGGCACTCAATTTCCACATGTGTCCCTTAGTGCGTATCTCAGCTCCTTGTCCTCGTATCCCAGCTCCTTCTCCTCGTATCCCAGCTCCTTCTCCTCGTATCCCAGCTCTTTGTCTTCGTATCCTAGCTCCTTGTCCTCGTATCCCAGCTCCTTGTCCTCATATCTCAACTCCTTGTCCTCGTATCTCTACTCCTTGTCCTCGTATCCCAGATCTTAGCCTTCGTATCCTAGCTCCTTGTCCTCGTATCCCAGCTTCTTGTCCTCATGTCCTAGCTCCTTATCCTCGTATCCCAGCTCCTTGTCCTTGCATCCCAGCTCCTTGTCCATATACCTCCTTCTAAGTGCTATGCAGTAATTCTAGTTTAGCGTTTCTCATAACTCCTACTTTTGGGTTTCAGGTTATCATTGGCTATAGTGATCACGTGCGTCTGCTGGGACATCGCGACTACAAATCTTAAGAATTCAAATGTTGTCGAAGATGTTGACTACATGGATGACCTTAGAGTAAGTCTGGGGACTTCAGCGCCCGCTTGTTTGTTGAGGAGAGTGGGGTGGTGGTTGAGGTGGGGGGGAGGTGGTTGTTAAGTAGGTGGGGGATTTTGTGTGATTAAGAGATTTTACAAAGTTTGTTGGCTGTATGTACTAGCTCTATCTATAAAGCCAACAAACTTTGTAAAATCTCTTTATGTATGTACCTTACCTAAATAAAAATTATTATTATTATTATTATAAGTAGGGGAGGCTTATAGCTAGACTTACCTAGTCTACAATGACGTTTCATTTCCCCCCTTGGTAGATAGTCTGGCAATGGGGTATGGGCACATCATAGGTTATCCACAAGTGGGTTTCTGATTGTTAAAAGGGTTACGATCCCCTTAAAACAGAATGCAACATAAAACAGTTATCTAACTCTTGGCACCCATTTACTGCTTAGTGAACATAAGATTCAGGTGAAAGGAAGTCTGCCAAACCGTCTCTGTTAAGTGTGAACATAGCCAAACTTAGTTACAGCACTTAGAATTATGTCTATATTCAGTTCAAAACCTACCAATTATTTTGTATAGGTTGGGAATGCATCAGACTGACCTTAAATCGTATTCCAGGGACCGTATTCCAGGATCGTATTCCGTATTCCGGGATCGTATTTCCGTATTCCGGGATCGTATTCCAGGGACCATAGGATTAAGGACTTGCCCGAAACGCTACGCATACTAGTGGTTGTACAAGAATGTAACAACTCTTGTATATATCTCAAAAAAATAAATAGAATCTATGATATAAAATATCGTTGATGAGACAGAAAACGTGCGATAGTCACCGCTTGCATGGGATACTATGCTATTTTAACTGCTATGTTATGTTATTGTTATTACAGGAATACTCAGCCCATCATGCAGACGACGCCAGCGCCAAGTACACAGCTCGACTCAACAAGATCGACATGATTGACGACTACCCCCACGACGATGAGTACCACGATGACCGCTACGATGACGGCGATGATGCTGACGAAGATGATGATGATTACGACGAATACGATGATGACGATGATGAAGATGACGATGATGAGGACGAGGAAGGGGGTGGATGTGGAGGGGGTGATGATGCTGATGAGGAAGAGACAACTATGAACCCGGTACAGGAGGTTATAGAGGAGTTCTTCACCAGATGAACATAAGCAAGATTTTGATCTGTGAATCTGTTCAAGCGGGTTGTTATTGTTGATGCTGTCGAGATAATATCATTTACGGCGTTGCAAGAGGGCAATGAATGTTAGGGGGATCATCTGTGATCCCTATATATATATATATATATATATATATATATATATATATATATATATATATATATATATATATATATATATATATATATATATATATATGTTGTCCTGTTGTTCAGTTGCACACAATGTTGTTCACTTGCTTACCTTGTTGTTCATCTGTATGATACCAAATGCACGTCATGGCCTTCAACTGAACATCATGCTGTTCACTTGCACACCATGTCGTTGAATTGCACATTATTTTGGGTAGAGGCACCACGTGACAAAGGGTATTGTTAGCAGATGTGCTTGTGATGTTCAAATTTGCACTCCCATGATTGAACAAAATCACAAGGAATGTGTTCATTAATGTTTAACGTGTATATGACCTGTAAACTATAAATATTTTTCAACCCATTTACTAAGAGTTCACACTGGTCTGTCACTGTCTCTGTCTGTCTGTCTGTCTGTCTGTCGAGAGAGAGAGAGAGAGAGAGAGAGTGTGTGTGTGTGTATGTTTGAGAATGGCTGCTGTAGTTCATGAGCACAACACCAGGGGAAACAAAAACATCAACTTATAACTCAACAATCTTTCTTTCCCTGAATGCTATCTCCTGATGGGTTACTTCACCCTCTCGTCTGAGTGGCTCAGAAGCATGTGGTGCTAAATCCTGCTGTACAATAAACGTTATTTGAAGCCTAATTACCTAGCCCAGTAAAGAGGTTAGTAAACGGTTTCGTTGGCAGTAAAGAGAACCAATCAGATCTCCTTGAGAGAGTATGATAGGTACTCCGTTTCCTCTCCTCTGTAACAGCACATAGCATTGCATTGCTAATCCTCAGCAAAGATTGCACTCTCAGGGTTAATGACACCTTACTGTGTGGCAACGCAGCAGATTACATTAGAGGTTAAAGATAACAATTAGCTAAGTCTTGATTGGTCATCAAATTACAACTTAGTATTTTATGCATTATCAGATAATAAAGTATAATTATCTTTACTTGCATTAGTAATCATATGAATTTGTTTATTTATTGATGGCTTTGTAGTAACTGTAAAACTTTCATACAATAATTGTATTATTGATGTATTGATACCCGTATATCAATACATCATTATCTGGCAAATCTATCTGTCATTTGTGGCTACTATCTGGCAAAGCAGATGCTCTAGTCACGTTTTTTATGATATTTGAAAAACGTTTTCTGTGTTGATTGATTGATTGTAACTCATATATCGATTGTTGATTGTATGGTTGCTTGTATGTCGATCGTTGAGGCTCTCTTGGTATTTACTACAGAGTTAACATGAACGGAAACGCTCAGAAATTTTATTTTAAAGTAATTATATCAATGAGTTTAGAACGAGTTCGTGCAGCGCTTAAGAGGTCGTAAGGTGTTTGGTAACTACCGACTAAGTCTCGGTAATCGGAATAAAGAGCTGCCGAATGGAATGGAATTATTATGGGAAATTACCAAGCCATTACAACTATATAGCATTTGGAAGGGATCAGGATAAGTATTTGGGATGGGACGGTGGGAAGGAATGGTGCCCAACCACTTGGACAATCAGGGATTGAACGCCGACCTGCATGAAGTGAAACCCAGATCTGTATTTGTTCCTAGTCTGCTATTGTAAGCGTGTCCACACCAATAAACACCAGTAACACTCGAGTATATTGCAACATTATACCGGTAAACAGTGCTATACTATACCGGTATATATAATGCACTATAATCCGGTATATAATCTATTTTGTCTACTAGTAGTGTTTTCGCGAGTTGATTGTTAATGTTTGCAACATTAGCAGGACCGAATTATCTGTGGCCTAGTACTTTAAAAACTGATGTTGAGTAATTCTTTGCATTACGTATTAAGTGTTTAAAATTATAAGGCAATATTTGGTAGTTATAGATTGTGAAATCACTTATTGTTCAACTGTATATTAACTGCATTTTATAATAAATTAGCTGTGCTTTTATTTATTTATTATTTGCCTTTGTGTGTGTGTGTAAATCACGAACAAAATAACACATGATGAATAATGTGAAAATGTATAACCACGAAGGGAAATGAAATATGAAATTACTTGAGCACTTTCGTAGTAATTATAGCACGTCTTAAATAAGTATCATCAACGAAGATTGATTGATTGGTGATGATTAAGTGTGGTGGGTGATAGTGTGGTGGGTGGTAGTGTGGTGGGTGGTAGTGTGGTGGGTGGTAGTCTAGTGGGTGGCAGTGTGGTGGGTGGTAGTCTAGTGGGTGGTAGTGTAGTGGGTGGTAGTGTAGTGGGTGATAGTGTGGTGGGTGGTAATGTGGTGGGTGGTAGTCTAGTGGGTGGTAGTGTGGTGGGTGGTAGTGTGGTACCTAGTATAGTGTGGTATCTAGTAGGGCCTGTGGTGCTGGGGGCGTTGCCCGTAGGGTGACACCGTATTATTGCCCTACATCTCTCTCGCTCCTCTTCCCCTACCTACCTCCCATCTCTCACCACCCTCCCCGTCCCTCCCTTATGGAATAAGGGAGTGCCAGAAATGCCACGGTGCCCCAGCTGCATTTAGTGGTAAGTGACCCTCCCGGCCTGAGGCAGTGTCCTGTGAATGGTGGTTTAGTTCGGTGGTTACCCCGGGCTAACAAAGTGTTGAGGGTTGTTGTGTAGCAGCCAGAGAGACCTGGATGAACAGAGAGTGTGTGTAAGTCTTTGGAGGTTACTGCTAGTTAGGTGAATATTTTAATTTTGTTTATTTTTGTTAGCAGTCTCCGTGGTGTAGTGGTAAGACACTCGCCTGGCGTTCCGCGAGCGCTATGTCATGGGTTCGTATCCTGGCCGGGGAGGATTTACTGGGCGCAATTCCTTAACTGTAGCCTCTGTTTAACGCAACAGTAAAATGTGTACTTGGATGAAAAAACAATTCTTCGCGGCAGGGGATCGTATTCCAGGGACCATAGGATTAAGGACTTGCCCGAAACGCTACGCGTACTAGTGGCTCTACAAGAATGTAACAACTCTTGTATATATCTCAAAAAAAAAAAAAAAAAAAAAAATTTACTATGCACCGCATTTATTAGTCCTATGTTAATAATTCATGTAGTGAAGATAATATATTAACATTATTAAAGGGGCAATAATTTCGAAATTATTATTTGTAAAATATACACAATAACTAGTTTATATGCTAAACAATCTAGTCAGTAAATATATTTCCAAATATCACTTAGAATCATATTTCAGAGAGGAAAAACTACAGGCATTTTTATATTTGCTTTTGTAATATAGGAATATTTGGCATCGAAATTCTTGGAATATTCTGCATGTTTTTTCTCAAATACTCGTGTCACAGGGCTCACAGTCACTGAGAGACGCTGTTTAGACACACACTAAGAACCAACAAGGTGGTTTCCACACGTCTCCAAGGCGTCGTACAAGGTGTTTCTCACTTGTCACGACTGTTGCAATTTTCTCCCGAAAGCAATTTTCACGCTTGGTGGCGAAACCGGAGTTAAAGCGTCTGGTATTTACCAGGACACTCGTTCGAATCCCACGTGTGACCATGGCGACACAACGCGTTCCTGTCATACTTGTGCAACTACGGGAATTAAACCTCACGTCGCTGGAAGACAGAAGAGTTAGGGGGGGATATGAATTCAACACACAAGATTCTCAAAGAAATTGATAGGGTAGACGAAGAGAAGGTAATTTATTTAACTCAAGGGGCACACGCACTATGAGAATACCGATCGAAATTGAGTGCGCAAATGAGCCATAAAGGCATTAGAAAGATTTTTTTAGTGTCAGATTAGTTAACAAATGGAATGCATTAGGAAGTGATGTGGTGGAGGCAGACTCCATACACAGTTTCAAGTATAGATAGGATAGAGCCCAGTAGGCTCAGGAACCTGTACAACAGTTGAGAGGCGGGACCAAAGACCCGGAGCTCAACCCTCTGAACCACAACTAGATGAGTACATACACACACACGTCCATAATCAGAGGTAACAAATATAAAGATATTGAAACATAATTTATTAAAAGCAACAATGAAAACATGTACATCCTTAAATAAACCTCACTTGAACCTAATTGAAATACGGATTCAGATGATGCACTAAATAAAGAAAATGTTCAAATGCAACAGCAACAAAAATTTGTAAATAAGTTCAACAGTTATAAAAGTTCGACATCAAATACAAAAGTTACTATAGCAAATCATTCTAATATAAACACATATTCACTCACAATTAGAGATGACAATTTTAAATACTGTAGATAATCATCTTAATATAGCTTCGTCTAAATCGAAAGTTTTCTAAATCTAATCCTCCTTGATTGGTCATCATTATGCACTTCTTAACTCTTCTAATCATCATCCTTTTTCTTTTCTTTCTTCTCTTCTGTTTTCTCTTCTTTTTTATCTTCTTTCTTCTCCTTCTTCTTATCGTCTTTATCGTCGTCTTTATCATCGTCATCATCATCATCGTCGTCATCATCCTCTTCGTCATCATCATTCTTGTCGTCGTCATTATCGTCTCTATAAAGAAATCATACAAATTCTTAATATATATATATATATATATATATATATATATATATATATATATATATATAATATGTGTGTGTGTGTGTATTGCAAATCAAACACCTTGAACTCCTCCAGAGTTGAAAGTGTGCCCAAGATGCAGCAGGCAGCAGCCATTTCCCCCTCTGAACCGCGACACTGAGGCGCTGGAACAAGAAACTTGTCACTCTTTGGTCTTTTGTAATGCTGATTAGTTTGTCGTCCTGTTTGCTCAGGAATTTAAATGCACATTTATTCCACTTACAGAGGGTTTCAGGGGTACAATTGGAACAAAACTGCGTAGCAATGTGCCTGAGCTCTGTATCTGATGGCTTTCTGTGTTTTCCAGAAAAAAAATAGTGCCACGCTACTTGACTGGGCTGTATTGAAGGTAGATGCCGGCCAACATGGATGCACGTGTGTAGTCCCACACTACTAGCTAGCCGTCCTTCCAGTATAGTATGGTGACCCCGTCTGGATGCTTCTGAGCGTTGATGTGTTCGTATTGGCCATATTGACCTGCCATTCCACTATTGCTGCAGATGCGCCTCAGTTCAGTGAGGATAGGGGCGGCAAGGCGAAGGGCTACACCCATACGAAGTGCGTCGTGATTAAGGCGAGTTCTCAACACTGAGTTGGGCACAGTAAAGAAAAAATCCCCAGCATGGGGCGCTGTTATAGTTAGGAAGCGGGGTTTGTTTTCAACAAATTGTACGTTCAATAAGCAAATGTTTGAAGATAATAACCTAATATGGTGGCCAGAAAGCCAATTGGTGAGTTACCTTTTGACCCTTCCGGGTGCTACTTTCTGGGTGCTGTCATCATCTTGTGGGTCTCCTGGTGCCAGGAGAGTGCCAGTAGAGAGAGGGTCGCTATAGACTACACTGGCACAGGCAGCCAGGGCCAGCATCATCCACGCCAATCTGGAATGTGGGATGTTGATGAATTTCTAGCAGAGATATCACCCTAGGATGTTATATCTGCGTGTGAATGGGAGGGTTATCTGAGAGCGGATATTTTGTAACGGGATGATGAAAGGGAAGGGAGTAAGTTTATGTAAAAGAGATGGCTGAGAGAACGAACAGGAGAAAGTGAGAAAATGGATGGATGAGGTGAAACTCGATGCATACAACTGGATGACATGAGATAAATGACGTAATACTAGATATAACGAAGAGATTCACTTGGTTATTTTTTCAGATACTCCTACTTGTCAGTAATAATTAAGAACATAAGAGAGTAATAATTAATGAAAATGCCTAAGGCCTTCAGCTTCTATTTATTTATTTCCAAAGTTATTCGTACACATATCTAACCTACGCTTGAAACAATCAATTCCACGATTAATTATCTACACAATTTATTTGACCTGGGATTAAGAGTCTTGAGAGTTTGTTAGAAAATAATCGTGGGTTATGGACAAAAAATGTCAGAATTAGATGCATGTAAAGCTGTTCAAACAGTTAAAAACAAGGTGCGTTAACTCACTTCATGATGTTTGAGAGTGTGTTGGGGAGAGCGTCTGGCGGCAGGGTATGATGAGTGTGTGAGGTGAGGGCCTCCAGTGAGTGTCTTCAGTGACTGGGAGTAGGATACTGAGGGAGGATGGGCGCGGAAGCCTTTTTAAGGAGAGTCGTAGTCCGACTCCTCTCTCTCACCTCCCCCCCTCTACCTAACCCCTTCTCCCTCACCCCCTTCTCTTTCACCTTCTCTCGCTCCTCTTCAAGATGCCAGGAACCACTACGTCCCCTCGATACTGTACATATATATATATATATATATATATATATAAATGCATTTGCCATGACAAATAATTAAACATTAAATTTAAATAAAAACTAACTTACATCCTGATCTAAAACGCCAGTTATTCCTCAGTACTGCCTAACTGGCACAACTCAGCCTAACTGAGCTAGTAGTGATTCATGCATTCATCGTTATATGTAGATTTTATTTAGGACGAACTAATATCGAAAGAGACAATTTAAAATTGTTCCTCGTTTTTTGACCTTTCGATTAATGTCCTTTTGACTTTTGTTCAGTAAGCTTTTAAGACAAAATTTTTGATTTACAACTCTTAAATCTGATGTACGCGCCGTTTTTTCTAATACAAATGTGGCCGTTTTCTTTCAACTGAGTCTAAAAGGCACGCCGCACCTTAAACGACATCTCGGTGTTTACAAAGCCATTGAAGTCGCTCGAGTCGTTCCTATATATAAATATATCCCGTTTAAAACTGTGTACGTTTAGTAACTCCGCCAGCAAACAGGAGTGGACAGCGTCAATAAAATGACATTGACTACTCGAGGCCAAAGTCAGCCATGAAATTCCGTACGTTTTGAGAGTGAAAGAGTGAAGTGTTAAATGGATATTATGTCTCGTTATTGGCTGCGTACAATGCCTCGCCTCGTAGCCTGTCATCTACGACAGCGAGCACAAACTGTGTAACACTATTAAGACCTACAAAATGTTTATGAAAGACAGACAACGGTGTTGCAAACAAATTACGAATTTTTTAAGTGATCATGACTAAGCATGGGACATTGTTATTACTTAAGGTGTGAAGCGGTGAATACAGGCAAGAAAATAGCCAAACAGAGCTCTTGAATGATTACACAATAGATAGTTCTGTCTCCAAATCTAAATAGCTCTTAACGTAATATCTATTTACCAACGAGAGTCATCCCACACTCAACGCTACTGTATTTGGTGAGTATAGTAAATGCAGTTGTATATTAGTACCGCGCGTTACCCCATTTGTACCAGGACTGTGCATTACCTTTTTGTACCAGTACTGAGCGTTACCCATTTGTACCAGTACCGCGCGTTACCCATTTGCACCAGCACTGTGCATTACCTTTTTGTACCAGTACTGAGCGTTACCCATTTGTACCAGTACCGCGCGTTACCCATTTGCACCAGCACTGTGCATTACCTTTTTGTACCAGTACTGAGCGTTACCCATTTGTACCAGTACCGCGCGTTACCCATTTGCACCAGCACTGTGCATTACCTTTTTGTACCAGTACTGAGCGTTACCCATTTGTACCAGTACTGTGCGTTACCTATTCGTTCCAGTACTGTACGTTACCCATTTGTACCAGTACCATGCGTTACCTATTTGTACCAGCACCGTACGTTACCCATTTTAGTCACATTTTGAGCAAAATCGGATTTTTGTGATTTCTAAGGAACGCACCAAATTATACCACAGAATTTGACTGGAAAACTGGCTTTGATTATCTTGTTTCGATTTACGTCCATGATTACAGGAGTGCAACCCGGAATTGGTGCTGGTGAGCGTTCCCAAAGTCAAGAAAGTGTCGTACTATAGTGCCCTAACCTAACCATTAAAGAGAATGACGTTATAGTAAGTTGTACTAAAGTATATTACGTTATGTTATATATAATGCTTTTACCTTAGGTTAGAGAAGAATTTAACACTCTAAGAATATATTGAGTTTTTGTCAGACAAATTAATGAATAATGCATTAACTATTTGGCCCCTTCTTGCAGAATAATTATAATGACAAATTCTAATTTTCAGAATTGTTTCAGTTTCTATAAATAATTTATAGGATTTACCACCGTTTTTTTCCCAAACTTTCGAAACTGAATTGTTAAGGAGTATTCCAACTTACATTATCGTAATATCTCGATAAATCTTAAGTAAGTTTGAGGACTTTAGAAAAACCCAAGGCTGAATGAATCACGTGCCTTGAAAACGTCATAGAATCGCTTGCATCCGGATTCTTGTTTCATTTCACTTCCAGTTGTATAGAGATGCGATATTGTTCCCTGCGTCACTGTCCAATACGAATGAAAAAATTAGAACATTATAATTTTTGGAACTACATGACGTCTATTTGCCCATACGAGGCATCTTTATATAAACCCAAACGCATATAGACATATTTCTTACCAGCGCTTGGAACAGTCCAAGTGATCCAGCGACCATCAAGTCGTTGTCTTTCGTGTCAAAAGGAAAGAATAATTAAGTATTCTTGAATACATTTCTGGTCAATGCAGTAAAAATCTGCTCTGTATAAAGGAGAAAAGGAAAATAATGAGAAACGGATAAGAAACGCCAAATATTGAATAAAACGTAGTATGTATTGAATAAGAAAAGAGGGTGTGGGTGTAGGAGAAGGGTTTGGGTTCAGGAGGGTGTGAGTGCTGTAGAAGGGTGTGCAGGGAGCTGGAGGTGGGTGTAGGTGTATAATCAGGGTGTAGATGCAGGTGTGGAGGAAGATGGTAATACTCGTTGCAAGGTCTGGGTGTACTGACGTGAATCCGTGAGAGCTGACCATCTCCCACTCATTTTTAAGCTCGTCTGATTGTATCAACACCTGACAATCTTCCGTGACCGTCAAGAATTGATCCCATATCTGTTGCAAAATATTTCGTACTCAACGTTTCCAGAAGCCTGTAGGCTGAGTTTCTAAATTTTAAAAAATGTAAAACATTAAAATAAGCGTCTAAAACATTTCAGGGAAGCTGTTGTTATACAAACAACATCGTAAAGCGTTTTATCGTCAATGTTGTCAATCACCCTTATCGTATCGGCGTGACTCGAGTCTCGACACCTTAGGTCCGGGTCACACTGCTTGTACGTAGTTTGACATTTCTCAACTCGGAACCAAAACAAATTCTTCTCCTTGCGAGACGTTCTCCCACACAATACAGCTTCTATGAGTGTCTTGGAGGATGCAAAAACTAGATCCTAATTGAAGCTAACTTATATAAAATCCCTAAGTTTAAACAATAATTCCTGAATAAAAAGTATATTTACACGTAAAAACCTTGATACCCAGAGTCATTATAACGTGGAAGGAAGAAATAAATAAACTCAACTTACTCATGTGAAAGTAAATGAAATTGAAGATATTTTCTTATATCCTGGATGCTTTTTAAGTTGAAATCGAGATAAATGAGTGAGGAGGATTAAGGCATTATTAGACAAGACAGGTACTTCCAGGAACTGATTTCCAGCAATAGGAAATTTATCTATAAATTTCTTGATACGTCTTGAAAAAATATTTCGAAATAAAACTGCAGTTTACCCAAAAAATATTTTGCGACTTCCCAGAAACGTTACAAAATTTTAATTGAGGCGCTGGAACAGAAAATTGGGTGCCCTTGGATCTCTGATTAGTGACAATCGGCCTTGAATCCAGTTCTATGAGAAAACCCAATGTTTTAGTGGCTATAGAGATAAATGTATACGAATTGCTCAGTTCACTCCTTGTTCTTAACTGCTTCCCTGTGGTTGGCAGCGTAAAACGGAATTGAAGTCTCAGGCAGACTTGATCCGTGTTTGTAGTCAGCCCATCAATTGTCTCCCCTTCTCCCAGGGGTCTATTGTAATTGACAATAAAGAAAACTGTGTGTGCTTAAGTTACATATTTGAAAAGAACAAAAAATATGGGTTATGCTCAGGATCTTGCATTGAATTTTAGTATGTAGTTGGTGTTGGAAATTGGTATTCGTGCAATTTTCTTATATATAAAACTCTTGATAAAACCAGTGGGAGATGTTGACTAATACAAAGACTTAGTGAATGTAGGTTTACCTTGCGAGTAAAACAAAGGATTTGGTTATCGTATATTTATTATAAAAGTTACACAATAAATAATCCAACAAAAGTGTTGTCTCAGGATGTTATAACATAGAGTTCAACTTGATCATACACTTAATAAAATTATACGATAATTAACAACTCTGTGGCATGGAATATGTGAGGGATAGCTTCTCTCTCTGAGATGATTCGGTTTGCTGTTCGAATTATGAACAGTCAGGAACAAATACCTTAGTGTTCTGGTGCAGGGAATCAAATTCGTCTATCCGTGTGTTAGAGAGTAGCAAATTCATCTATCTTTGAGCTAAAGAGTTACAAATTCGTCAGTCTGTGAGCTAGAGAGTAGCAAGTTCGTCTGTCTGTGAGCTAGAGAGTAGCAAGTTCGTCAGTCTGTGAGCTAGAGAGTAGCAAGTTTGTCAGTCTGTGAGCTAGAGAGTAGCAAGTTCGTCTGTCTGTGAGCTAAAATTACTATCCACAGATTCTGGTAAAGTATTCATTCAAGCATCAGGAACATATTATATCCGCAAAAAGACCCACTTGCACATTTTTCTCATACTATCAGAGTCCTGAAAGTCAGAACAACTGTCATTATGAGTGAATTTTGATCATTCTCATACCTGATCAAAAGTAATTCAGCAGTTATATACTGTCTATTACGTTTGTATGGATGTGAACTATGAGGCCTACAAAATGCTGACCTATGAAAGCTTATTTGTGAATGTAGGAAAATGCTGAGAGCGTTCATTGAGAGTTAATCCTTGCACTCATTGCAGTCTCCAGCCTGGAGACTGCACTCTACAAAATAATTCACTCACACTCGACGAAATAATCTCCAAATGAATGACATCGTTGTGTCTGAAGGGAATCGTGCATTCAACACAATCACCTCTTTTTGTTTTGTTTATCCAGGACAATTGTTTATCTCTGGACCCTCCTGCTTATCCAGAAATATCAACTTACTTGTTTGGAAATACAACTTAAGAATGAGTGATATATATTTATAGAATTGTGTAGCAGGTCAAATGGATAGAATAAAATAATTAACCAGCAGAGAAAGCAAGGAGGACCCCATCTCGATATTTGGAATGTTGAAGGAACTATACTGTCACAAAGATATAGATTGCTAACCAGGCATTATGAGTCTTACTGAAGTCAGGCCAATGTTGTTTAAGCTGGCTTGTTTTTGGTTTTATCAGGGATGTGTCTGTGGTTTTATCAGGGATGTGGTTGTGCTTTTATCAGGGATGTGGTTGTGCTTTTATCAGGGATGTGGTTGTGGTTGAGTTTAGAGGGATAGATGGGGGTCAGTGGTAAATTTGGTTGCAGGTTCAGTACTTTATTTTGTAATAGATTTGGTGGTGTGCTAGGTGATTAGTTTCATGGTGCGTTTTCAAGTGGGTTTCATGGTGCGTTTTCAAGTGGGTTTCATGGTGTGTTTGGTGGTGTGTTTGGTGGTGTATTTGGTGGTGTGTTTGGTGGTGTGTTTGGTGGTATGTTTGGTGGTATGTTTGGTGGTGGGTTTAGTGGTAGGTTTACTGGTGTGTTTTGTGGTTGGTATAGTGGTGGTTTCGGTGGTGCATTTTGTGGTGACTTCGGTGGTGGCTTCAGTTGTGGTTTCGGTGGTGGCTTCAGTTGTGGTTTCGGTGGTGGCTTCAGTTGTGGTTTCGGTGGGGGCTTCGGTGGTGGCTTCGGTAGTGGGTTCTGTGGTGGCTTCGGTACTGGCTTCGGTGGGGGCTACTGTTGCATCTTCAGTTGTGGCTTCAGTTGTGGCTTTAGTTGTGGCTTCAGTGGTTGCTTTTGTGGTGGCTTCGGGGGTGGCTCCGGTGTTTGGTGGTGGGTTTGGTAGCATGTTTGGTGGTGTGTTTAGTGGTATGTTTGGTGGTGTGTTTAGTGGTATGTTTGGTGGTGTGTTTAGGGGTATGTTTGGTGGTGTGTTTGGTAGCATGTTTGGTGGTGTGTTTAGGGGTATGTTTGGTGGTGTGTTTAGGGGTATGTTTGGTAATGTGTTTGGTGGTATGTTTGGTGGTGTGTTTAGGGGTATGTTTGGTGGTGTGTTTGGTGGTGTGTTTGGTGGTGTGTTTAGGGGTATGTTTGGTGGTGTGTTTGGTGGTGTGTTTGGTGGTATGTTTGGTGGTGTGTTTGGTGGTATGTTTGGTGGTGTGTTTGGTGGTGTGTTTAGGGGTATGTTTGGTGGTGTGTTTGGTGGCATGTTTGGTGGCATGTTTGGTGGTGTGTTTGGTGGCATGTTTGGGGGTATGTTTGGTGGTGTGTTTGGTGGCATGTTTGGTGGCATGTTTGGTGGTGGGTTTGGTGGCATGTTTGGTGGTGTGTTTGGTGGTGGGTTTGGTGGCATGTTTGGTGGTGTGTTTGGTGGTGGGTTTGGTGGCATGTTTGGTGGTGTGTTTGGTGGTGGGTTTGGTGGCATGTTTGGTGGCATGTTTGGTGGTGGGTTTGGTGGTATATTTGGAGGTGTGTTTTTTGGTGGGTGTACTGGAGGGTTTTTTCGTTGGTACAGTAGTGGCTTTTGTGGTGGCTTCGGTCGGAGCTTCTGTGGTGGTTTCGGTGGTTGCTTCAGTGAGGGCTTCGGTGGGGGCTTCTGTGGTGACTTCGGTGGTAGCTTCAACGGGAGCTTCAGTTATGGCTTCGGTAGAGGCTTCGGTGGTCGCTTCAGTTATGGCTTCGGTGGTGGCTTCAGTTTTGGCTTCGGTGGAGGCTTCAGTTGTGGCTTCGGTGGTGGCTTCAGTTGTGGCTTCAGTGGTGGCTTCAGTTGATGCTTCGTTTGTGGCTTCGGTAGTGGCTTCAGATGTGGCTTCAGTTGTGGCTTCGGTGGTGGCTTCAGTTGATGCTTCGTTTGTAGCTTCGGTTGTGGCTTCAGTTGTGGCTTCGGTGGTGGCTTCATTGGTGGCTTCGGTGGTGGCTTCAGTTGATGCTTCGTTGATGGCTTCGGTGGTGGCTTCGTTGATGGCATCGGTGGTGACTTTGTTGGTGGCTTCAGTTGTGGCTTCGGTTTTGGCTTCAGTGGTGGCTTCGGTGGTCGCTTCAGTTGTGGCTTCGGTGGTCGCTTCAGTTGTGGCTTCAGTGGTGGCTTCAGTTGTGGCTTCAGTGGTGGCTTCGGTGGTGGCTTCGGTTGTGGCTTCTGTGGAAGCTTCTGTGGTAGCTTCCGTGGGAGCTTCAGTTGTAGCTTCTGTAGTATTTTCGGTGGTAGCTTCGGTGGGAGCTTCTGTGGTGGCTTCAGTGGTAGCTTCAGTTATGGCTTCGGTTGTGGCTTCGGTGGTGGCTTCATTTGTGGCTTCAGTTGTTGCTTCGGTGGTGGCTTCGGTGATGGCTTCAGTGGTGGCTTCTGTGGTGGCTTCAGTGATGGATTTGGTGGTGGGTTCTGTGGTGGCTTCAGTTGTGGTTTCAGTGGTGGCTTCGGTGGAGGCCTCGGTGGTGGCTTCGGTGGTGGCTTCATTTGTGTCTTCCGTGGTGGCTTCAGTTGTTGCTTCGGTGGTGGCTTCGGTGGTGGTTTCAGTGGTGACTTCGGTGGAGGCCTCGGTGGTGGCTTCAGTTGTGGCTTCAGTTGTTGCTTCGGTGGTGGCTTCAGTTGTGGCTTCGGTGGTGACTTCAGGTGCTGCTTCGGTGGTGGCTTCGGTGGTGGCTTCAGTTGTGGCTTCGGTGGTGGCTTCAGTTGTGGCATCGGTGGTGGCTTCAGATGTTGCTTCGGTGGTGGCTTCGGTGGCGGCTTCGGTGGTGGGTTCAGTGGTGGCTTCGGTGGCGGCTTCAATTGTGGCTTCGGTAGTGGCTTCAGTGGTGGCTTCAGTTGTGGCTTCGGTGGTGGCTTCAGGTGTGGCTTCGGTGGTGACTTCAGTTGTTGCTTCGGTGGTGGCTTCGGTAGTGGGTTCAGTGGTGGCTTCGGTGGCGGCTTCAGTTGTGGCTTCGGTGGTGTGTTCAGTTGTTGCTTCGGTGGTGGGTTCAGTGGTGGTTTCGGTGGTGGCTTCGGTGGTGGCTTCAGTTGTTGCTTCGGTGGTGGCTTCGGTGGTGGCTTCAGTTGTTGCTTCGGTGGTGGCTTCAGTGGTGGCTTCGGTGGTGGCTTCGGTGGTGGCTTCAGTTGTTGCTTCGGTGGTGGGTTCAGTGGTGGCTTCGGTGGCGGCTTCAGTTGTGGCTTCGGTGGTGGCTTCAGTGGTGGCTTCGGTGGTGGCTTCAGTTGTGGCTTCTGTGGTGACTTCGGTGGTGGCTTCAGTTGTGGCTTCGGTGGTGGCTTCAGTTGTTGCTTCGGTGGTGGCTTCAGTTGTTGCTTCGGTGGTGGGTTCAGTGGTGGTTTCGGTGGCGGCTTCAGTTGTGGCTTCGGTGGTGGCTTCAGTTGTTGCTTCGGTGGTGGCTTCGGTGGTGGCTTCGGTGGTGGCTTCAGTTGTTGCTTCGGTGGTGGCTTCAGTTGTTGCTTCGGTGGTGGGTTCAGTGGTGGTTTCGGTGGCGGCTTCAGTTGTGGCTTCGGTGGTGGCTTTGGTGGTGGCTTCAGTTGTTGCTTCGGTGGTGGCTTCGGTGGTGGCTTCAGTTGGTGCTTCGGTGGTGGCTTCAGTTGTTGCTTCGGTGGTGGCTTCGGTGGTGGCTTCAGTTGTTGCTTCGGTGGTGGCTTCAGTTGTTGCTTCGTTGGTGGCTTCAGTTGTTGCTTCGGTGGTGGGTTCAGTTGTTGCTTCGGTGGTGGCTTCAGTTGTTGCTTCGGTGGTGGGTTCAGTGGTGGTTTCGGTGGCGGCTTCAGTTGTGGCTTCGGTGGTGGCTTCGGTGGTGGCTTCAGTTGTTGCTTCGCTGGTGGCTTCGGTGGTGGCTTCAGTTGTTGCTTCGGTGGTGGCTTCAGTGGTGGCTTCGGTGGTGGCTTCAGTTGTTGCTTCGGTGGTGGGTTCAGTGGTGGCTTTGGTGGCGGCTGCAGTTGTGGCTTCGGTGGTGGCTTCGGTGGTGGCTTCAGTTGTGGCTTCGGTGGTGACTTCAGTTGTTGCTTCGGTGGTGGCTTCGGTAGTGGGTTCAGTGGTGGCTTCGGTGGCGGCTTCAGTTGTGGCTTCGGTGGTGGCTTCAGTTGTTGCTTCGGTGGTGGCTTCATTTGTTGCTTCGGTGGTGGGTTCAGTGGTGGTTTCGGTGGCGGCTTCAGTTGTGGCTTCGGTGGTGGCTTCAGTTGTTGCTTCGGTGGTGGCTTCGGTGGTGGCTTCAGTTGTTGCTTCGGTGGTGGCTTCAGTTGTTGCTTCGGTGGTGGCTTCAGTTGTTGCTTCGGTGGTGGCTTCAGTTGTTGCTTCGGTGGTGGCTTCAGTTGTTGCTTCGGTGGTGGCTTCGGTGGTGGCTTCATTGGTGGCTTCGGTGGTGGCTTCGGTGGTGGCTTCAGTTGTTGCTTCGGTGGCGGCTTCAATTGTTGCTTCGGTGTTGGCTTCGGTGGTGGCTTCAGTTGTTGCTTCGGTGGTGGCTTCAGTTGTTGCTTCGGTGGTGGCTTCAGTTGTTGCTTCGGTGGTGGCTTCAGTTGCTTCGGTGGTGGCTTCAGTTGTTGCTTCGGTGGTGGCTTCAGTTGTTGCTTCGGTGGTGGCTTCAGTTGTTGCTTCGGTGGTGGCTTCACTTGTTGCTTCGGTGGTGGCTTCACTTGTTGCTTCGGTGGTGGCTTCACTTGTTGCTTCGGTGGTGGCTTCGGTGGTGGCTTTGGTGGTGGCTTCAGTTGTTGCTTCGGTGGTGGCTTCGGTGGTGGCTTCAGTTGTTGCTTCGGTGGTGGCTTCAGTTGTTGCTTCGGTGGTGGCTTCAGTTGTTGCTTCGGTGGTGGCTTCGGTGGTGGCCTCGGTGGTGGCTTCGGTGGTGGCTTCAGTTGTTGCTTCGGTGGTGGCTTCGGTGGTGGCTTCAGTTGTTGCTTCGGTGGTGGCTTCGGTGGTGGCTTCAGTTGTTGCTTCGGTGGTGGCTTCAGTTGTTGCTTCGGTGGTGGCTTCGGTTGTTGCTTCGGTGGTGGCTTCACTTGTTGCTTCGGTGGTGGCTTCACTTGTTGCTTCGGTGGTGGCTTCGGTGGTGGCTTTGGTGGTGGCTTCAGTTGTTGCTTCGGTGGTGGCTTCAGTTGTTGCTACGGTGGTGGCTTCAGTTGTTGCTTCGGTGGTGGCTTCAGTTGTTGCTTCGGTGGTGGCTTCAGTTGTCGCTTCGGTGGTGGCTTCGGAGGTGGCTTCAGTTGTTGCTTCGGTGGTGGCTTCAGTTGTTGCTTCGGTGGTGGCTTCGGTGGTGGCTTCAGTTGTGGCTTCGGTGGTGACTTCAGTTGTTGCTTCGGTGGTGGCTTCGGTAGTGGGTTCAGTGGTGGCTTCGGTGGCGGCTTCAGTTGTGGCTTCGGTGGTGGCTTCAGTTGTTGCTTCGGTGGTGGCTTCATTTGTTGTTTCGGTGGTGGGTTCAGTGGTGGTTTCGGTGGCGGCTTCAGTTGTGGCTTCGGTGGTGGCTTCAGTTGTTGCTTCGGTGGTGGCTTCGGTGGTGGCTTCAGTTGTTGCTTCGGTGGTGGCTTCAGTTGTTGCTTCGGTGGTGGCTTCAGTTGTTGCTTCGGTGGTGGCTTCATTTGTTGCTTCGGTGGTGGCTTCAGTTGTTGCTTCGGTGGTGGCTTCATTGGTGGCTTCGGTGGTGGCTTCGGTGGTGGCTTCAGTTGTTGCTTCGGTGGCGGCTTCAATTGTTGCTTCGGTGTTGGCTTCGGTGGTGGCTTCAGTTGTTGCTTCGGTGGTGGCTTCAGTTGTTGCTTCGGTGGTGGCTTCAGTTGTTGCTTCGGTGGTGGCTTCAGTTGTTGCTTCGGTGGTGGCTTCAGTTGCTTCGGTGGTGGCTTCGGTGGTGGCTTCAGTTGTTGCTTCGGTGGTGGCTTCAGTTGTTGCTTCGGTGGTGGCTTCACTTGTTGCTTCGGTGGTGGCTTCACTTGTTGCTTCGGTGGTGGCTTCGGTGGTGGCTTTGGTGGTGGCTTCAGTTGTTGCTTCGGTGGTGGCTTCGGTGGTGGCTTCAGTTGTTGCTTCGGTGGTGGCTTCAGTTGTTGCTTCGGTGGTGGCTTCAGTTGTTGCTTCGGTGGTGGCTTCGGTGGTGGCTTCGGTGGTGGCTTCAGTTGTTGCTTCGGTGGTGGCTTCGGTGGTGGCTTCAGTTGTTGCTTCGGTGGTGGCTTCAGTTGTTGCTTCGGTGGTGGCTTCGGTTGTTGCTTCGGTGGTGGCTTCACTTGTTGCTTCGGTGGTGGCTTCACTTGTTGCTTCGGTGGTGGCTTCAGTGGTGGCTTTGGTGGTGGCTTCAGTTGTTGCTTCGGTGGTGGCTTCAGTTGTTGCTACGGTGGTGGCTTCAGTTGTTGCTTCGGTGGTGGCTTCAGTTGTTGCTTCGGTGGTGGCTTCAGTTGTCGCTTCGGTGGTGGCTTCGGAGGTGGCTTCAGTTGTTGCTTCGGTGGTGGCTTCAGTTGTTGCTTCGGTGGTGGCTTCGGTGGTGGCTTCAGTTGTTGCTTCGGTGGTGGCTTCATTGGTGGCTTCGGTGGTGGCTTCAGTTGGGGCTTCGGTGGTGGCTTCGGTGGCGGCTTCAGTTGTTGCTTCGGTGGTGGCTTCAGTTATGGCTTCGGTGGTGACTTCAGTTGTTGCTTCGGTGGTGGCTTCGGTGGTGGCTTCAGTTGTGGCTTCAGTGGTGGCTTCGGTGGTGGCTTCAGTTGTGGCTTCGGCGGTGGCTTCATTTGTTGCTTCGGTGGTGGCTTCGATGGTGGGTTCAGTGGTGGCTTCGGTGGCGGCTTCAGTTGTGGCTTCGGTGGTGGCTTCGGTGGTGGCTTCAGTTGTGGCTTCGGTGGTGAGTTCAGTTGTGGCTTCGCTGGTGGGTTCAGTGGTGGCTTCGGTGGCGGCTTCGGTGTTGGCTTCGGTGGTGGCTTCAGTGATGGCTTCTGTGTTAGCTCCAGTTGTGGCTTCGGTGGTGGCTTCAGTTGCTTCAGTGATGGCTTCTGTGTTAGCTCCAGTTGTGGCTTCTGCGGTGGCTTCTGTGGTGGCTTCTGTGGTGGTTTCGGGGGTGGTTTCGGTGGGGGCTTCGATAGGAGCTTCAGTTATGACTCCGGTGATGGTTTCGGTGGTAGCTTCGTTGGTGGCTTCAATGGGAGCTTCTGTTGTGGCTTCGATGGTGGCTTCAGTTGTTGCTTCAGTCGTGGCTTCTTTACTGGCTTCAGTTGTGACTTCGGTGGTGGCTTCAGTTGTGGCTTCAGTTGTGGCTTCGGTGGGGGCTTCAGTGGTGACTTCGATGGGGGCTTCGGTGGGGGCTTCAGTTGTGACTTCGGTGGTGGCTTCGGTGGGGGCTTCGGTGGAGGCCTCGGTGGTAGCTTCGGTGGTAGCTTCGGTGGTAGCTTCGGTGGTAGCTTCGGTGAAGGCCTCGGTGGAGGCCTCGGTGGAGGCTTCGGTAGTGGGTTCAGTGGTGTTGTCATCGACACGCATCCTGTTCAAGGTAAAAGTAAAATAATGTTTAAAGACGCAAGAAAAAAACTTGTCCTACACGACGAATATTTGCTGGAGAACACGACAGCGATCCTTATCACGCTTAGGAAGAGTTGATAGTCAAGCACGTTATCGGGGCAGTAACAGGTAATCCAATACCTTAATTTGCATACGAACCTTGTCTGCTGGGAACTAGTTGTCACAAGTCCTGCTGCTAGGAACACTATTATCGCTCTTGTCATATATGCTCACCCAAATGTAGGGTTGAGATTATTAGAGTAACAGATATAGCCACCCCAAGGTTCAAGGCTCCCCAAGAATTATCCTCAATCGATTTCTCAACTTTTCTCAACCCATATTCAGCCCAGTTCTGAACAAGAAATACGTAAGGTTGCGTACCCAAACACTGGAATGACTTCATGTATGTCCCCCTCTGTTAGGTCGTCCTTGTCACTGAGAGCGTCGTTCTGTTTCTTCAGGACGAAGCCTGAAGTGGCACACACAAAGGCCAGGAGACCCAGCAGCGCGAAGTTGTACCTGTGGGGGAGAGGAGAGGGTGAGAGATATGATAACACGAAGCTGTACCTATGGGGGAGAGGTGAGAGGAGAGGGTGAATTTATTCAATCAAATCTAAGGTTCTATTTACATAATTTTGTTCATTTATAAACCTTTGTTCTTTGACAATTGGGATTTTTACATAAGAATTACAGCACATTAACTATACAAAAGAGGGTATATAATAACAATAGAAAGCACGTAGACAATGTCATTATCAGAAACAGAACACGCTTTCGAACGCAAAAAAACGTAAATTGACGTACAATTTCGACGTTCCATGTTTATTAAAGTTGTTAGAGTATATGTTAAAGAAACTTACCATAACAACAATATTTTAGCTTTCTCACATGGGGTTATAGTGTGCAGGCGTTTAACTTTAAGGGCATGGTGTACAGCAGGTGTCCCACGCAGCTGTAGTTAGGTCAGTTTCAATCTCGTCTGGCCTATTTATAGCTCTGCTGAACGGTGTTGAATGTTACTTTTGCATATATTATAAGACCCCGCGGAGTCCTCCTTGTCGTTCTTTACCCCTTTTTTTGCATGAACGTTATATTTGTACCTAATTTCATTGTAAACCTGGGATTTACAATGAATTTGTAATTAAAAAAGAATAAACTTTTTAATAGATAATCTGGGAACTACCACAGATAAACCTCACACAGTTTAATGTAGTACACCTGGCACTAATAAGCTTAGAACAACAGCACGTAAACCTTGCACGCCTAAGCTGAGTTGCTAATATCCATTTGCTGAAGTCAGCTTAAGTCCTAGCAGAGAGACTCTCACCTCATGATGGAGCTGAGCCTCTGGAGTACTAGACGAAGGCTGGCTGGTAGTGGGTGGTAATGAGACAAGTTGCACCAGAGGACACTTATATACTCTTCACATGTATATTGGATAATTTGATGTACTTAACCTCTAGGTGCCATAAGCCGCTTCACATACGATAAGGTCAAGTTTTTCCCCTAATGCAGGTTCATCCCAATTATATTTCGTGCTTCGTATTAGTTTATTATCAGCGACATAAGTTGGTTAATCGTTTCAGATTTTGGCAAAATTGTACAATTCTTCCGTTTTCTCAATTTTCTGTTAATGATAAAGTGTGACGCTTGAGCGTCAAGCAGTCATATGTCCCCACGACAAGTGTGTGTGTGAGTGTGAGTGCTGTCCTTATTTCTTCCTGCTCTTCATCTCTCGTGTTCAGTTTAAAACTGCGTATTAGCATTAAGGTAGAGAGCAAAGAATAGCTGTTATTATATGAAACATTATACACATTCGTGCATGTGTATAATGCATGTGTAACCACTGCATGTGAAAAATTATAAGAACATTAATATAATACAGAATGACAACGAACTCAAGATTAAAATACATTGTATTTGATCAATGAAGAAATAATCAGGAACATTAAAATCACAAAGACCATATAATCGTATCACAAAATCATTGATGTTTAAGCAAATATTTGAGCACCCGCAATGATATTTATGTTTATTTTCACTCTGTGGTCAAAAACTGAACTGCATAGTCTAAACTGACTTAAAGAAAAGAACGTCAAGATAGGACTTAAAATTTATTTTACATGACACGAAAGTAACTTTTTCACATAGGCATTATGGGACCTCTATCCATACCACGGTGGTGCAAAAATTGTCTCGAACATTGGCGCCCACAGCTGTCCTAGCCACAGAAAGCAAAGACAGTTTCGAATTGGTATTCAGGTAAAAGCTCGAACAGAGCAAACCGGAAGTATCAAAGTTTGAGGGTAAGAGTAAGATGCAATGTGCTTGATTTATGTGCGAATAAAATATAAAGGGGAAAGTGTCATAAAAGAGTTGACTGGAGTAGATGTTATAAAAACAAGAGTGATTGAAAATGAATGGAATATGTTCATGAATAAAGTTCATGATGGAATAATGTTCATGAATGGGCAATGAGTAGTTTCTCTTATTGCAGTGCAAAATGCTTGTACGTGAGCTTCAAATTTGGAAGCGTAAAGGTGAAAATCGTTATAAAATACGCACAAAATGATGGCAGAAATACAAATTATTAGTTTTAAACAACTTAGTCTCGGAGAATGAGATCGATATAGTATCTAGGAGTAATATAATAAAATAATTAAGCTGAATAGCAAAATGAAAATTTATCCCATCAATGGCATGAGTGGAAATTGTTCCCATTAACCAATGAAAATGCTTGTAGATGAATGCAATAAAAAATATGAAATTAATGATGTATATGTCATTCAATAGTATATACATAGACATGCTTGGTAAATGACAAATTAAGACACTGAAAAAATGAGTTGAATTGACTTTGTGCTTATTTAAAATATTCTGTTTTCAATTATGTAATGGATACAAAATGCGAGATTATTGCTAGAGGGTTGTCTGGTAATATGTTGTTCTTAAGAGGCAGGGGGGGAAGAAAGGTGTGCTTCTGCTCTTAATTTGGTTGGCATTAATGCCTCGAAGCATTTAAAAGCATTTTTTTGTTTTTGGTATCTGTTACTGTTTCTAAAATTAACGTATATTTTATTACAGCAATTTATAATAGAAATAATTTAAACATAATTTGAACTAGGCTTTTCGCTGAAAGTCAAATTTTTATTTTTGTCTGAAAGTCCATCTTGCCACAATTCAATATTGTTAACATTTCTGATTAAACTTATTTCATGCCATTGTATAAATGAATTTTATAGTTAGTCGTAAATTATGTCATAAATATTAGGTGTTTGTGGCTTGTTAATTATGCATTAAATATTACTTTGATATGTCCTATATGTCTTTCACACGAAAATTTAGTCGATATTTTGGAATGATTCCCAAAATAATCGTTAGGTTTAGACGTTGGTTCATATTTGTATAAAAGAGGATGTTTGTCGAAGGTTGGAGTCTAAACGTTTGGGGGCTCACCAAACTTTGCAGGGTGACTGGTGGGTATATTTGGAATGGTCATCGTTGGGATCTGGTTCAGTCCCCCAAGCAAAACCAAGTTTATGAAAATCAAATGTTCCGGGCCAGGTCCATAGAGTTTATCATTTAATTATATTTTCCACATATTTGAAAACACAATTCAGTATATATTGTTTAGATGGGGAGTCCAGGTATTACAGTATATCAAATAGAGAAGAGAATATCTCCCCAAAGTTGTAGACGAGATACTTTGGGCTAGCCTAAAAAAAACTTTGCAGGGTAACTGGTTGGTGTTCAAGGAGGGTCATAAGGGACTTGGGGGTGAGCTCCCACGCTCACATTAATGAACTTTACGAAGTTCATGAGCAGAAAGCATGCCAAAATACGTGTTCTTATGGGAGAGTTGCACTGTGCGGGCTCCCAGCACTTACGTGGGGCAAATTATTAGTCAACCGGGGAACTACTGGGTATCCGATGAAGTACGTAATATAAATATTATAATTAATTATATTATATAATTTCACATGCACTCTCATCTCTCTTCACCTATCCCCACTCACCTTTCTCCCCTCCCTCTCACCCTTCTCTCTTTCAGCCCTTCCCTCACACCTGTCTCCTCTCTCACCCGTCTCCCTCCTTCTCCCTCTCACCACCATTCTCCCCACCACTCTCTCCTTATCTTTCTCAAACATCCCCTTCTCTCTCTGCATGTCTTTCCCGCTCATTTTCTGTCTCTCACTCTCTGTCCCTCTCTCTCTCTCTCTTTTTTAAACTAAGACTAGGGGGGTTCATAAGGGCAATCAGATGACGTACTTAGACACTACAAGCAAGAACTGTTATCCTATCTCAGCTCTTCTGAAGCCTGCTTCTAGAGACTCATTCATTTCATGAGAATGTACTTTGAAACTATCACATAGGCAACAATCTTATAAGGATCTTGGTGAAACTGCAAGAGCTGTATTCCTTCCTCAGCTCTGTTGAAACCTAGAGACCCACTTGTTTCATGAATCTGTTATATGCATCAATAGGAATAGCATTTATTTATTCACAACATTAGGTAACAATCATATAAGGAACGGGATGAGCCCGTAGAGAACTGTGCCGGAGCTCTCTCTCTCTCTCTTTCTTTCCCTCCTATTTGTGGAAGGATATTTTCTGGTAAATAAAAGTCATCTTATATTGCAACGTTTACAAGCGAATCTTCTTGAAACAATAAAAATAATAAAGCTGAACATTATTTGCAGACATATATATCTCTAATACAATAATCAATAATCAAATACAATAATCTTTAATCAATAATAAAAATATATTTTTCTAGAATATATATTATTAACTTTCCAAGACTCAACGTAAACAACAATTGATTATGATCATAATTGTTTGTGGGATTGATTGTTTCCCTTCTAGTTATTTGGTGTAGTTGTTGGTTTATTGTTCGTTTGTTTTACTTAAATCTTGTGCTCTTGTTTGTGTGTTTACTTATTTTGGTAATTTTGTTCTTCGTGGTCATGTTATTTAGGTTTTTGATTTTGTTCTTGTTCTCATTAACATATGTTCATGTTATTTTTGCTGGTCTTGTTGGAGTAGCTATTCATGTCTTTGTCAATATTTGTTTTTGTTTTTTTGTTCATTTATAATTATGCAGATTTTAACATTTCTTTTTTTTTCCAAAGTATTTTTTGTTGTTTTTGCGTCAATACTCTTTTTTTTTATATTCAAATTAATAGTTATTAACTTATCTGCTAATTTCAGCTAATGTTAAAATATATTTATACTTTTTTTTTAATTAGGTGAAAAGTTTTAAGCTTAAATGAATTGAGGTGAAAATCTTCTTATTTGCTTCTTATTTAATACAATATTTTTAGTGGCAGATGGGTCAACACCACATTAAGTTTTATTGGTAATTTTGGATGTACTTTGCTGGTTTCGTTGCTCTTGTAGAATTAAATGTGGTGGATGGTTAATTAAATGGTGATTGTACTGGAATTAGTAGTGATCTTGATTGAAGTTTCTTTAGTGGGTTAAGTGGTGGGTTTGGTTGTGGGTTTGGTTGTGGGTTTAGTGGTGGGGTTGGTTGTGTGTTTAGTGGTGGGTTTGGTTGTGTGTTTAGTGGTGGGTTTAGTGGTGGGTTTGGTTGTGTATTTAGTGGTGGGTTTGGTAGTGAGTTTAGTGGTGGGTTTGGTAGTGGGTTTAGTGGTGGGTTTGGTTGAGTGTTTAGTGGTGGGTTTGGTTGTGTGTTTAGTGGTGGGTTTGGTAGTGGGTTTAGTGGTGGGTTTAGTGGTGGGTTTAGTGGTTGGTTTGGTAGTGGGTTTAGTGGTGGGCTTGGTGGTGGGATTAGAGGTGGGTTTAGTGGTGCAGTTATCAACCATGGTGTCGTCGACGCGCATCCTGTGGGAGGCCAGAGAAGAAAAAGGTTAAAAGCCGCAGAGATTATTTCTTGAGACAAATAATATACTTGAGAAGAATTCTGAGGAACAAATTTATAGAAATATCTTTATCTTAATCAGTTTTATGTGTCTTGTGAACAGTAAGTATTCAAGAATACAGTAGGGAAGTGATAGATAATTCCACACCTTAATGTGTATACTTAGTGTTATCTTCTGGGGACTCACAGCAGATAACTAGGAAACAGGATCCTCTTGCTGGGATCTTGTTCCCAGCAGGAGGATCTGTTGTCACTAATCCTCTTGCTGGGAACCCTGTTGTCACTGGCTTGCTCTCAGCAAGCCACACCAACCCACCATCGCTAACTTGAACATCATCAAATTTAGAAATACCAGAAAGTGTTGTTAATCTCTCCGATCAATCCCTTATTAAAACCGGCTCATCAGTCATGAATTCCTATTCACCGCCTGAGTACCATTTACGTCTGTAACATAGCAAGTGAACTGGAGGCTTAAGGTCATTATTTATATATATATATATATATATATATATATATATATATATATATATATATATATATATATATATATATATAATGCTAATTCTCCTTTTCACCTCAGCTTTGAGTTTGATCCACATTGGAAATCACTTCAACCAATTTAAGTTTGTCTTAACCGATTTCTCAGCTTTTTTCAACCGATTACTCAGGTCTTTTCGATCATTAGTTCAGTTTCCCTTAACCGATTACTCAGATTCGCGCTTCTCTCCTTGTTCACCAAACAACAATTAGGTTAGGCTTCATATAATCTTTGAGAGGTTGAGCTACAAGCCTATAATCAGTTATAACTGGTTTTGTACCCACTTTCAATCATTTCAACTCCACTTATAACCGACCTCGTAATCCAGTTCACCCAATACTTAGCCCAATCCTCAAATGGAAGTACATAAGGTTACTTACCTATCCACTGGAACGCCTTCAAAGAAAGCCTCTTCAGGAAGGTCGTCCGTGTCGCTGAGAGCGTCGTCCTGGTTCTCCAGGACGTAGCCTGAAGTGGCAAACATGAAGGCCAGGAGACCTAGTAGCACGAAGCTGTACCTTGTGGGTGAGGTGAGAGGAGAGGGTGAGACATATGATAACATGAAGCTGTACCTGTGGGGGAGAGGGGAGAGAAGATGAGAGATATGATAACACGAAGCTGTACCTGTGGGGGAGGGGTGAGAGATATGATAACACGAAGCTGTACCTGTGAGGAAGAGGTGAGACGAGAGGGTGAGAGATATAACACGAAGCTGTACCTCCGGGATGTTAGGAAGAGGTAGGAAATTAACAAAGTATAGGAATCACTGACTGTTGCCTATGTTGTACCAATTTTTAAGAAGTTGTATATATATATATATATATATATTACGTGCGTTGATATATCGGCCAATTAGCATGACATCTATTGTGTTAAAATTGCGTGGATTGAATATCTCAAATTCTATTCGTACACAACTTCAAATAATCAGATACATAAAGACCTCTCATATTTTCTTTTTATAATATTTAAATTAGTTTGAAGGGAAAAAGATTGTGATGTTATGTAACTGGACTTAACTAACTGGATTTTGTAACTGGACAAAATCTTTGATATTGCTATTCATTAAAAGTATTTACAACATATAGGAAATTTTTTATATAATGGACTAATTAAATTGGATTTAGTATTCGTAATTTCAAAGGAAACGGAGTTAGCAAATAAAATTATGGTCATAAGGAAACTGATGAAAACAGAGTGTTCTAAAGGCTCTATCCTCTGACTTCTGTTGTTTATTTTATACAAAAACGACTTAAGATATTTGCAAATTTACAAATTATATTGAAATACAGAGGTACATAAATCCAGATGAACTCAATATCGCCAAGGAGAGAAATATTGACAGATGTAGTTTAATCCCAACAAAGTTAGGGTTTTGAGCTTAGGAAAAGATGATGAAGTTGCCGGATATGAACTGAGGGACGTTAAAAGATATTTTAAGCCAGACAAATTAACGTAAAATAATTTTTTGACAAGACAATTTGGATACTGGGATTAATATCCAAAAGCGTTAGTTATAAAACCATCAAATATTACCTGCTTATTCATATTATTTAGTTCAGTTTAGGGCAACCTATAATAGAACGGATTTCCATTACTTCTACTCTCACTTTAATTTCTGAAATTTACACATATACCTTTACTGGAAATAATACTGGCCTCTTTATTATGCATAATATCCTTTCCCTACAAGTCTTCCAGCTGCTCTGTTCACAGAGGAATCCAATATCTTCAGTTTTAATTCTTGTAGAGTTACCAAAATAATTGAAAGACGTGTATTTGTTCTAAAGATTGTGATTCGTAATTCCTCTCACGGTTCGCAAGGAAAGCAAAGTTACAAGAAATACTTGCTAGTTAGTCTTTATCTGTCTGTCAGTCTTAAGCCAGTCAATCTCTCGTAAACCAGACACTGCTAATCTCTGTTATATCACAGATAAACCTCACACAGCTCAGTTTAGTCCAACTTCAAGTAAAGGTAACACTACTACTCTTAATCCAACTGCACGTACCCTAGTACTCGTAAGCTAAGTTTCTAATATATTTTTAGTAGGACAGCTTAAGTCATAGCAGAGAAAACTCACCTCATGCTGGACCTGTAGAGTCTCTGGAGCGGGAGACGAAGGCTGGCTGGTAGTGGGTGATATTGAGATAGGTCACACCAGAGGACAGTTATATACTCATCCTGTGGATATTGGATAATTTCATGCATTCAACATCGAGGTGCCAGGGGCCGCTATACACGAGTTTCCTCTAATGCACGTTCATCCCAGTTATAATCAGCGTGTCGTACTAGTTTATTCACAGCGACATGAATGGGTTATACTCGTTTCAGGTTTTGGCAAAATTGTGACATGATTCTGTCAACTCGATTTTTCTGATAATAATTTAATGTAACGCTGAAGCGGCTGATTGTCAATAGCCCCGCTACACGTTTATGTGTGTGTTTATGTCTTCTTGTATATTATCATTGGTGTTCAGTTAAAAAATATGTATTAACTTGAAGGTTGAAAACAAATTACTATTATCCTCATATGCATTCATCACGTGGCAAAGTTTTCGTAATTATTAGAACAGATTAATAAAATAAAACACAACTTCGATGCAGATATTATTTGTTAGGAATAATTTGTAAAACTTGAGCCAGTACTGATGCATTAATTACTGAGGTGTGAAGTTCTTCTGATTGGTGAGGTACAGTGTGTTTATGAGTGACGAAGTGCAGTGTACTTCTGAATGGTGAAGCACAATGTGCCGTACATCTGAGTTGCGAGGAATGGTGTTCTTCAGTTATTAGTTGGGATGGTATTGGAAATTCTCAAAATATTCACTCAATTTGCATTTCATGAATTCTGGTTCTTTTCCCAAAATTTATATACGTTTTATTACAGAAATTTATAATACAAACAACATGTATTTTTTAATCGAGCTTAACAACAATAGGTTTAAAGTTGAATAAAACCTCATTTGTAGGAACATATACCTTGAGCCACACGTAAGAATTTGTAAATTAAAGTTTCCGACCAAAATAATTTGGTATCTCCTGCATATATATTTGCTACTTAATCATGTATTAGGTCATAATTTTGAGGAGATTGCGCTTGTTAATTATGCATACAATATTACTTGTTTATGTCCTATATTTCTTTCATACGAAAATTAATTAGATTTTTTAAAAATTAATCATTTGGTTCAATCACTGGTCCCTAGGTTCCAATCATAACAGGGAAAAGTACAGTACAGTGAAAAATAGATAACCGGTTCATTTGGGTTTCTATAGGATCTGCGACTCTTGGCCCACAAATATATTTCATGAGATGAAATATATTTGTGGGTGATATATATATATATATATATATATATATATATATATATATATATATATATATATATATATATAAATATATATATATATATATATATAAATATATATATAAATATATATATATATATATATATAAATATATATATAAATATATATATATATATATATATAAATATATATATAAATATATATATAAATATATATATAAATATATATATAAATATATATATATATATATATATATATATATAAATATATATATATAAATATATATATATATATATATATATATATAAATATATATATATAAATATATATATATATATATATATATATATAAATATATATATATATATATATATATATATATATATATATATATATATATATATATATATATATATATATAAGAGAGATGAATCACTTATTCGAGGGAAGTTGGTAATCTTGCCTTGTATTCTCATTAGCTGGCTAGATCAATAGGTGAGGTGATGACGGTTCTATTTTAGTCTTGAGGATGATATACTCATCATTCACATCAAGATATACTTTTCATGATCTCTTTTAATTTCTTCCGAAGACTCGTAAGGCGGCTTTGGACACATCTTAGTTTTAATAGATTAAATTAGTTGAGTAATCTCAGTTTAATAGAACACTATTCAGTGTTTTCATTATTAAAAATGTAATAAACCGTAATGGATCAGTTGAGTAAGGCAAAGAGGAGGGTAATATTGTTTAAAAACACATACGCTCTTCCTCTCTTAAAGATTTAACTTAAAGGTTTATAATTTGTTAAAAACTTTGATATTATCGATAATTTCTCTCTAGATTCTATCTCTTGAATTGCCAAATAAATTAGAAATATAAAAAGTGAAATTTCTTTTATAAATTTAACAAAATTAACGACTGATATGCTCATTATATTTCAATACAATGCGGCATGCAGCGGGTTGATTTCTTGCCTTCCGCTCAAAATCTTTCACTGAATAGGTAAATTAATAAAAGATATTTGCAATGTTATTCTTTACTAAACAATATCCTCTCGACACACACTAATAACTGAAAGCTTCATGTCATGAAGACATTGGTATCATAAAAACAATTTTATTTAAATCAACATCAATGTTTATGTACAAAATATGTGTGCAAGATAACTTGACTAAGACTTTCACAGAATTATTCCTTCTGTTGATCGTATTATTGTACGTTTTTGTTATCGATATTAGTCATGAGGTTACAGTTGTTTTTGTCTTTGCTGGCTTTAGTTTTGCTATGTTCTTGTTATCTTGTTAATATCTTTGTTGTGAATGTTTTCTATTGGTGTTATGTTCTTGTTTATTTGTCCCTGTTGTTCAAAATGTTATCAGTAATTTGTTATTGTTGTTATTCTCAACATTCTTATTCTAAATATTTCTATACTTGCTCGTAATTATCACCAAGCTGGCCGATATTCTTCCCGCTTGAGATGGTATTGGTTCATTTTTTGCTCGTATCATTCGACAGGTTTTCTCTGCATTTTGTTTAATTTTACCAAAATCTTCTTACCGTTGAGGACTGGATATCTTTTATCATATGAGCCTGATCTATTTGAGTGTATCCGGTAATTCAGCTTGATCCAGGGAGTCTGCAGGATTAGAAACTGCTGGATCTAGTTGTTTACTCGGTTCTAAGGCGAGTGGAACGGTTTAATGAGACGTAGTTCAGAGGAAGGTTGCCCGTCCTCTGAACTACTTCTCATTTTGTACGTTATTATCTCCTAACATTCAAAATACGATGTACTGTGCAAAGAAGCAGCTCACAGATATCCGCACTTTCTATATATTTTATATATTGTGGACGATCGGGAGAATGGATTGCCCTAGCGAGCCGTGTGGTGTTTCATCAGGTCAAGGTGAATCTTGTACCCTTTCAACTTGGCTAGAAGACTCTTTTGAGTTAACGGCCTGGCCTGGGGGCTATGGTTGGCCAAAATCCTGGTGGCCAAGTAAATTTGGTTGGCCAAAATATGGGTGGCCAGACCAATATTTTGCTGTCCCCAGGTCTGTCAGGTATGGCCCTGCAAGCATTAGAAACGTGTTAGAAACTTTACTTTTCATAACCTTTTTTTTAAACAATAAAAATTGGGTGGAGAAAGTGGTCCCAGCCTTGGGAGAGGGGGAGAAGTCCCAGGTTTTTTATAGAGGGAGTTTTTTTCATGAAGATTGTTAATATAATAGCAAACAGAATGTTAGGCTGGTACTACCATAGATAATAGAGAGAGAAGCAGACGTCGAGCATTTATGAATACAGAGATGGATCTTGTAAGGTTAGAAGTGTATCCGTACCTGTGAGTTAGTTTATCCGGACATAACTACGCATGTGAAAGTGTCTATTCGTTTAGATATCACTTCCACTCTAAACCTGTTATGTTCATCTCTGTTTTCAACCTGCATAATGGGCCCAACTTGAACTTTACCTCTTTGGTTGATCGTCATCGTGGTTGGCTACCTCTGGAAGGTCGTCCTTTACGCTGAGAGCGTCGTCTTGGTCGTCTTCTAAGTGGTTCAGTTCTGGAAGATCTTCCAAGTCTCTGAGAGAGTCGTCTTGGTCGTCTTCTAAGTGGTTCAGTTCTGGAAGATCTTCCAAGTCTCTGAGAGCGTCGTCTTGGTCGTCTTCTAAGAGGTTCAGTTCTTGAAGATCGTCCAAGTCTCTGAGAGCGTCGTCTTGGTCGTCTTCTAAGAGGTTCAGTTCTGGAAGATCGTCCAAGTCTCTGAGAGCGTCGTTTTGTTCGTCTTCGAAGTTCACATCTGGAAGGTCGTCCGTGTCGCTGAGAGCGTCGTCCTGGTCATCCAGGACGTAGCCTGAAGTGGCACACACGAAGGCCAGAAGACCCAGTAGCACGAAGCTGTACCTGTAAGGGAGAGGAGAGGGCAGAGGGTTAGAGACATGATAACACGAAGCTGTACCTGTAGGGGAGAGGTTTAGAGGAGATCTTTTAGAAGAATTGGATACTCTAGTGGGTATTTTTCACAGATCGTCAAGGGGGTGGTGTTTATATATACGTGTGGGTATGAGTGTTCTGCTTTTTCGGACCTCCTATAGAAGCTATAGTATCATATAGCCTTACCTATGCTTATAATTCCCGTGACAACAAACCAAATTTTCCCACATGTACTTCACGATCGTTCATGTATTTCACTCAAGAGAGAATGTTTGTGGTTCATCTATCCATACATACATACATGCAACTCAAGTCTTCCGTTAAATGCAGAATAACCACATTTGAGTTTTGACGGTAAAGGTGATTGTCAGGAGAAAATGTTAATCCATTACAAATATGTAGCACTTGGAAGGGGGTATATAGACAAGGATTTAAGATAAAACAAAGGGTAGGAATGGTGACCAAATACTTGGACGATCGGGAACTAAACGCCAGGGGATCAGTAGAAAGCTACACCGTCGCTCTACCCTATTGGATACATTTGTGATTGCAGAGTCCACACTTCCTCACACACATTCATGACCTTTTTTGTTACCCCCCCCCCCCCCAGGAAGCAGCCTGTATCAGCTGTCTAACTCCCAGATGCCTATTTACTGCTAGCTGAACAGGATCATCAGGGTGCCCCTGATGCCATTCTTTCTTTCATGCCCGATGCCATTCAACAGCTATTTTTGGACAAATGAAGAAAACTTAACCATTTACAATTAAGCTAACTTAATCTAGTTCAGCTTAGCTACGAACACCCAAAAACTTGATGCTACAAGTATTACTTGCAGCTGGGGTGCTCACCTCATAGCGGAGGCGGGCGGAACGCAGCCGGAGCTTAACCTAGGCGGTCAAGAAAGCACTGAGAATGTGTGAAGGGTAGGAGAGGAGACCGGTTATATAGACACTCCGCCTCTACGAGTAATGAGGTGCGCCATTTATCTTCGAGCTGGACACCTGCGGCCTAGTTTTTAGATCCTAGTTGAGATGTTGACTCAGTTTGCTTTTGGTTAGCTTCCCCTGCTGCTGCTGCATCGTCAGGCTCAGTTCTCGTGATAATAAACGGCTTAATTTCCACCAGATTAGCCTGTACTGCTCAGGATCTTATTGTCTTATTTAGTTTTAACGGCATTATAAGTCCAGTGTGCTTTTGCTGTCCAATACGGATATTTCTTAAGAATAATTAGCTTACAACTTAAGAACAAGTCTTTTAAGGTCTTTTAAGAATAAATCCGTTACTTTCAACTCTAATACCGGCCTGTAAGAAGCTAAATTAATTGTTCTTCTTTAAAATGACAGGTAAATTATTAATGTTTAATAAAAATGGCGCTGTTTCAGTTGGGAATGTGGACTATCGTATAGTATTTTAGAAATTCACTTGCCACTTCTATATTGTATATGCACAATTTCCTACTAAGCTGAGGAAACATGTCTAAATTCCTATTGTATTCACAAAAGGAGGCTCGACTTTTAAGTTTGATAGATCTATTAATTTATCAAACTTTAATTATTTTCTCAAATGGTTTCAGGTGACTGTTCATGTGTGTTAGCATGCAATGCAACGAATACAGAGTCAGTAGTTGCAATGCTAGGGAAAGTTTTAACTGTTGATCTTTAGCATTGCTTGACACAGGCTCATGAATCCTTCCCCAAGTGTCATTGCTTCACAAGCACAGCCAGGTGTCATTGCTTCACAAACACCAGGCCACAACACAGCCAGGTGTCATTGCTTCCCCTAACACCAGGCCACAACACAGCCTGGTGTCATTGCTTCACTAACACCAGGCCACAACACAGCCAGGTGTCATTGCTTCCCCTAACACCAGGCCACAACACAGCCAGGTGTCATTGCTTCCCCTAACACCAGGCCACAACACAGCCTGGTGTCATTGCTTCACTAACACCAGGCCACAACACAGCCAGGTGTCATTGCTTCCCCTAACACCAGGCCACAACACAGCCAGGTGTCATTGCTTCCCCTAACACCAGGCCACAACACAGCCAGGTGTCATTGCTTCACTAACACCAGGCCACAACACAGCCAGGTGTCATTGCTTCCCCTAACACCAGGCCACAACACAGCCAGGTGTCATTGCTTCCCCTAACACCAGGCCACAACACAGCCAGGTGTCATTGCTTCCCCTAACACCAGGCCACAACACAGCCAGGTGTCATTGCTTCCCCTAACACCAGGCCACAACACAGGCTGTTATAGAATACCTTCCCTAACGAGTCACCCCTCCGTTATACGACAGTCATTTTCCTTGAAAGCCACCTCTTTTTTACAAGTGAACTACGTATTTCACACTGTTTTACATAAAACTTTATATATAAACTAAAAAAATTAACAACACTATCTTATACATATTCCCGCACACACACGTACCATCGATGAAGAATATTGGCAATTCTAAGCGAAAACATCAATCTCTCAAAGCATCGAACACCTTTTCTCGTTTATTTTAGCTTTTAATTTCTCATCGCATCACATTACTTACCTGCCCAACCTGACATATTTCCGGAGAGCAATATCTTGATTGCATGTTAAATATTTGAAAGGGAAAAGCAGGTAGGACCGAGTTCTCTCACGACGATCTTTTAAAAGACTTTAAAGTCTTGAAAGTCTTTAAAAGACTTTAAGATTAAAATTCTTACTTGTAACCAATCACCAAATAAAAACTCTAATGAATTCTTTGCTCCTCGCTTAAATATAAACAAAACATAAATAATTGTGCTTCTCTTGTCGAGAACATGGCCTACCTTTTAATATTTGAGCTAATAAAATTTTTTACTTAACCATTTAAACACGATTTTATTTATCGTGTTTAAATTTAACCATTTTATTTATTCTTCCGTGAAGAATAAATAATGAAGAATACTGAATTCTAAACTATCACTGATCTTAAAAGTGTCGAACACATTTTATCATATATTTAATCTCAATTACTTTCGTAACACATTATTTACCTGTCCAACCTGTGTTACTTACAAACAGCAGTACCTTTCGTGCATATTAAATATTTAAAGGTAATTTAACCTCAATATATATTTTTATATATATTAACTCTAAACTCTAACCCGCGACCAGCTTTTCTAAACGACTGCAAAGAAACCAAATGAGACAAGTCCATTGTAGAGAACATTGCATCGGCAATGGTGATGGCAGCTTCTGGGAAGGATAAAGCATTCCCAAAGTAACTTCTAGCTGTGCAAGCACCCGAAGCAAGGGACTTCTTTGTGGCTATTCCTAATAATGCCTTATTCCTTGGTCACCCGCTGGACCGTTGCGCCCTATGTATTGGTGTTGCCCTGGGCCTTATAATTAACTATTACTTGTTTTAGTTTCTAACTATCAAGTTTTATCTCTACGGCAGTGTTTGTGGATTTCTTTAGACAGCCCTAAAATTTCATGCCGTGTTCTATAATGGACCATTAGCTCTCGACTTCAACTCCTACTTAATCATTTACTATTAACTTTACTATTAACTCAAATATTTTATTCCTATTGTTCTGAATTTTACTATATTAAATTTCAGTTATTGAATTTTTTTAACCCGTTTGCCTTTAAGTCTTGGTATATTAGGATTTGTTACTTAGAGCACGTGACTTCCAGCAACAATTTCCAGTCCCATGGTAGCGTGGATCATATAGGTCTTCTATTCACTTATTCTGCATTCAATTCGTCTTTGTCTCCGAGAAAGCATGTAACCTGGTCGAGAGCGCTTTCTGGGCCAGTTACAAGTGGAGTGATGGAGGCTGGTGAGGTAGAAATATGATGACCAAACCACATATAGAAGCAACAACGACGTTTCGGTCCGTCCTGGACCTTTATCAAATCCACACACGACCTGATAATGGTCCAGGACGGACCGAAACGTCGTCGTTTTCCATCTTCTGATATGAGGTTTGGTCATCATATCTTCAGTCACGTTATTGTGTCTCATCGTCTGCACGAGGCAGAAATAACAAGGACCAAGAGACGGAATTATTATAGTGAAATGTTAGGATAATCAACTCACACTTTAGGTAAACACAAATCACCTCTGGAGATCAATTATTAGGTTTTTGTCGCTATTTTTGGAATAAGGAAAGAAAATATAATTTTCTACATTACTCTTTATTAGCATAACTGTTTAACAAAGCCAGCAATAATATACTTCACTTCATCTCGACAATAATATGCCTCACGTCATCTAGAGACTAAACACTTAAACAGCTTGTCTTATATACTTGCATTTGGGTGAGGTGATATGTTGCAACAGTTTTGGATGAGGTGAACAAACTTTTGACCAACACAAGACAGAACACGGAACATTGGGTATTAATTGGATAAATGAGAGGGAAGAATGGAAGTAACTGCAAAGGGCCTATTGGCCCATACTTCCTCTTGATGCTTCTATATTGGTACGGAGTCTTGAAGTGGGTAGAATATAGTTGTGCATTAATTGGCTGTTGATAGCTGGTGTTGACTCCAGCAATCAACAGCCAATTAATGCACACCTATATTCTACCCACTTAAAGACTCCGTACCAATATATGTTACATGCGAACAACATTCCTTACGTGCGACTTTACTTAAAAAAAAAAAAATATGTTCACTTAAAAAGGAACACCACTTCCTTATTCATATTTACACACTCACGCACCCTCCATGAAGCAGTTTCAGAATTTTAAACGCTAACATTAATCCTGAAAGCGTCGAACACATATTCTCATATGTTTCAGTTTTCATTTATTCATCATATCGCATTATTTACCTCTCCAATTTGTAACAGTTACGAAAATCGATACCTTCCGTGCATTTCAAGAATTAAAAGGGTATTATTTGTATCTATATTTTTGTCTAAAGTAGGAGACTATTCGCTTGGGGCCCCTCACACAACTTTCAAAATTGCAACATAGAGGGTGTGTAAGTGTCATAGTCCCTCTAACACCCTCTCTACCCTATAATATAATATTTTATTTTCATAATGTCTTTCATTTCAGGTGAGTTGACTTATCGGGATGGAAATAAATGGCTTCTGACCAAGGTAAGTTGCATGTTTTAAGCATCAGTATTAGATTTATTAAACTTACATTTTATAAATTTACACTTATTAAATGTAAATTTAAAACCATGTAAATGATTTTCTAACTAAAAGCAAATAAGGTAAAATCTTAAGGTATACCAAGTTGTAAATCCATTTGCATTGCCACGATCAGGTGCTGAAAATAGAAACCACGGCTTTTGGGTCTCTTATTATATCGATAACTCTAGAACCCAGATCCTCCTGGCACCCAGTCTCATGACACTTTTGCCCCTAGGCCCCAAAGGTCTCCTTAGCAGCTGGTACAAATTTGTACTGATAATCCAGTTCTTTAAACTAACTTAACTTGGATGATTGGATGTTAAGGTGGCTGGATGTTAAGAGTGCCATCTAATATCAGACCTCTCTAGCCTAAAGCGTCATTTACACTCGCAGGGAAGGTTGAGACTGGGAGGGCATGTTTGTTTTTTAATTTATTTATATATATATACAAGAATGTAAGTTCTTGTAAAGCCACTAGCATGCGTAGCGTTTCGGGCAGGTCCTTAATCTTAATTTTCCCTGGATTATGACCGGCCAAATCGTCTAACAACCAGATACCCATTCACTGCCTGGTAAACAGAGGTGTACAGTTAATGATTGGTGCCTAGTCAATCCTTCCCCCAGCCAGCAGACGAACCTAGGCCAAATCGCTGGTGAAGCGCGGGGCGAGTGTGTTACCACTGCGCCATGAGGGCAATGCATTTCTGAATCTTGGATACCAATTGATATATAGATTGTGTTCATGGTTGAATGGGTGAAGAAGGAGATGGTTGAGGATATAGGAGGATGATGTGGGTGCTGGAGGAGGGTGTGGGTACTGGTAAAGGGGGTGCAAGCAAGAGTGTGTAGGGACAATATTATTACCAGAATGATGAAATAATTTAATCAATAACTGGGTGAGTTACAATGATCAACTGAACATCACACTACAATATATGAGGAACAAAGTTTCGGGATTAACACAGACCATAATACTGTATAATACTGTTTATTATCCAACAAAGCATATACTTTATTATCTTTAACAAAGCAAACAATAAAATTGCTCACCTTATCTGAACAATACTATGCTTCTCGTTCTTTGAATAATCAAGTGCTTCACGTCATGTAAACAATATTGTAAATTGTATTATTTAAACAAGACTTTGCTTTAAATCATCTCAACAACATTGTGCTTCACGTCATGTCAACTATAATATGCTTCATGTCATTTAGACAAGAATGTGCTTCAAATCATCTAAGCAATAATGTGCTTCTCTTCATCTCAACAATAGTATGTTTCACGCTATTTAAACAATCATGTTCATAATTTCATCTTAACAATAACGTGTTTCACGTTAAATACGAAGCTGACTGCTGAATTTCTGCTTTTGTTTTGATGGCTCTGCTGTTTTTTCGTTGATTAACTTCTAATTGTTTTTATTTTGTTATGGTTGCCTTGTAATTCACGTTGTTATTCTTGGTGTTCTTCAGGTCGTTGGTCGTAATATCGTTGTCATTGTATTTTTGTTTTTGTTATGATCATAGTTCCTAATGCTCGCGACTGTTGCTGTGATTTTTGGGGCGTGGTGTATGAGTGTGGTGACATCTGGGTTTTTTGGTAGTGGTAGGTTTCTTAGTGGTAGTAGGTTTCTTAGTTGTGGTACGTTTCTTAGTGGTGGTAGTATGACACTTCCAACGACCATGCTCGTGGCTATGGGAGCCGTGTTTCCTATCGTCTTTATCTTTTGACCTGTGGGGAGGGAGACAGATTATAAATGCATTAATATAAGTAGAAACATCAAGACATATATATAGATGAATTAGCACAAGTGAAACATGAGGGTACATGAGAATTCTGAATCAGGTGATCTAGTGCGATCTATACCCACATACGGACACATATACACACTGTCACCATTGGCTCCTTCTCTAACAGGAGGCAGTTCTCTCGGTGCTATATGTACCATGTCTAAGAGATAATCGAAAAGTATAGAATAACGAGGTGACACACATGAAAATAGATAAATTTCAGAGGTCGGTCCAGAGGGCGATAAGGCCTTGCATTACTCATAATTGTGTACAAGATGATGGATGTAGAATGGAAACCAAATCAAAATTTTTGAAATAATCAGCATGTTAGGCAAAAGTTTCACTTTATCTACAAAGATTAGTCGACCACATTAGCCTTAGAAAGGGTGCTGCACGGTTCTAATGGAATCCATGCAAGTGATCACGACGTTCAGGGACACTTAACAGGAAATCTGCAATATTGTATACCTGTTCCCATCATCGTCTTTGAAAAGAGCCCCTTCTGGAAGATCGTCCGTATCGCCAAGAGCGTCGTCCGTGTCGCTGAGAGCGTCGTCCTGGTCCTCCAGGACGTAGCCTGAAGTGGCACACACGAAGGCCAGGAGACCTAGTAGCACGAAGCTGTACCTGTGGGGGAGAGGTGAGAGATATGAGATATGATAAGACGAAACTGCATCTGTAGGGAAGAGGTGAGAGGAAGGTGTGAGAGAGATGATGACACGAAGCTGTACTTGTAGAGGAGAGGTAAGAAGAGAAGGTGAGTGAGATAACACGAAGATGTACTTGTGGGGGAGAGGTAAGAGGATAGGTTTAAATTATGTAATAGTTAAAGTATTTTGAACAAATCACCGATTGTACGACTCAAATTGAAACGCAATACAATCAAGAATATCTCAGTGTGAGATATGCAAGAACAACACCATAGACATTTGCTATGGATTATGCCAACTATATTTGATTTAATTACAATTAAAACGGGGAGATAATTAAAGAAAAAATGAAAGGATACTTTTGTCTTCTCGAATGGGTGAAGCTCCGGTGATGTAGGTATGAGTTATTAAAACAAATAATTAAACAGTTCATATGACTGAGCCACATAGGTTGTTTTGTGAGTAAAGGAACTGTTTTGGGAGATGTTCATTAATATATATAATAATACCAGCATGAATATAGCTTTTGATATACCCCCTCCCAAAATGCTAAGTGATAAAAAGCAATAAGAGTGAATATTACGGGTTTGCATGTAACAGCCTAGTGTCTCTCTGTAGGATGGGTTAACCCCAGCCAGAAAACTCGCCTCATGTTGGAGTTTAGTGGAGCCGAGATTGTACTAGAGGGCAGTAGGGTGGAAGAGGGCAGCAGGCTGGTTTAGGGTGGGAGTGAGTCTGTTCGAAGCAGAGGCCAGTTATATACGGTCCAATGCTTGCAGGTTTCTAATGCTAATTGATTTAGCCATGAGCTATTATTGGCTGTTTGAGAAGTGGAAATATTACAAATTTCCCGATGAGCATTCTCTTAATGGGATAAACGTGCTACTTTTTCCCCAGGCACATAGGTGTTTTATTTCTGACCCAAATTTAGTCGTGACCAATTTTTAAATGTTGATTTAACAAGCTTAGTCAGGCAGGAAAAACGAAGGCAACATAACTGGAGGCTGAAAGCTTAAAAAAAACCCTGGCTTGCCCAACAGTGCACAGACAAACGCAGTTTGAATCCGCTCTTCAAAAAATTACATTTTGAGTTAGGTTTGCCTTAACGCATAAAAAAAGATGTAACTGTGGATACAATCATTGGAATTAGTAAATATTTTAGGTTCCTTAGAACGGAAGTATTATTTACCGCGTAGAGAAACAAACATGTACTAAGAATATGGAATATCCGGACAATCCGGGAATGAACATAAGGAAGCATAACCATGTGATGATAAGAGCTGTCTTAAGACTACAATTTTTTGTATTAAATTATAAAAATAAAGAACATATTGAGATGATTTAATCAAAATATGTATGGTAGCTTACTGATTGTTTGTCTTACTGTGCTTTAACTTAAATATACCAGTAAAGAGCAGAAAGATTGCCTCCCTGCTGAGAGAGCAGCCCGTCCTCCTAAAGTCTCCCAACGTCAGGAAACTGTCGTACTACAGTGCCCTTATCCTAACCTTCCAGAGGACCCAAAACAGAAAACTAGACAGTATGACAATTTCACGAGCATCTTCAATTTTCTAGTACGATAATTTTTCGCGGTGTCGCAATCAGGATATCAAGTTTTATGGTAAAGAAACTCTGGTAATTATTGAAGGATTAATTTTCTACAACGTTTCCTTCCCTTCTGGGACATCTTGATGTGAAGAATGATTACTTGAGGTTTAGTTGCTGAGTATATATATATATATATATATATATATATATATATATATATATATATATATATATTTAAATATGACCGAAAAAGTAAGATTAATAATTCTAACACGAATTTTCTCAATATTTCTTATGTTTCTTTTTACTGTCGATGGTAATTGAAAAATCAATTCTCCAAAATTCATTTTTATTTCTAGTTTGACGTGATTCTTGAACGCGTTTCGTAATAACTTATTAGATTTTCAAAGACTTTTAGTTTACACACACACAACTGTAACCTGAAAACACTAAACAGAGTTTTACTTAATGCTAACATTGAACAACTTGTCTTATATACTCGCATTTGGGTGAAGTGATATGCTACAACAGTTTTGGATGAGGTGAACAAACTTTTGACCAACACAAGACAGAACACGGAACATTGGGTATAAATTGGATAAATGAGAAGGAAGAATGTAAGTAACTGCAAAGGTCCTATTGGCCCATACTTCCTCTTGATGCTTCTATATTAGTACGGAGTCTTGAAGTGGGTAGAATATAGTTGTGCATTAATTAGCTGTTGATTGCTGGTGTTGACTTTTTGATGTGTAGTGCCTCGTAAATGTCAAGCCGTCTGCTATCGCTGTGTCTATCGATAATTTCTGTGTTGTTTGTTAAGACTTCTCTGGTGATGGTCAGGTTGTGGGAAGAGATTATATGTTCCTTGATGGAGCCCTGTTGCTTATGCATTGTTAATCGCCTGGAAAGAGATGTCGTTGTCTTGCCTATATACTGAGTTCTTTGGGGCTTACAGTCCCCAAGTGGGCATTTGAAGGCATAGACGACGTTGGTCTCCTTTATGGCGTTCTGCTTTGTGCCTGGAGAGTTTTTCGTGAGTAGATTGGCCGTTTTTTTGGTTTTATAGTAAATCGTCAATTTTATCTTCTGATTTTTGTCTGTAGGGATAACGTGCCCATCAACAATATCTTTCAAGACCCTTTCCTCCGTTTTATGAGCTGTGGAAAAGAAGTTCCTATAAAATAGTCTAATAGGGGGGAACAGGTGTTGTGTTAGTTGACTCTTCAGAGGTTGCATGGCGTTTCACTTCTCTTTTTATGATGTCTTCGACGAAACCATTTGAGAAGCCGTTGTTGACTTGGACCTGCCTTACCCTACAGAGTTCTTCATCGACTTCCTTCCATCCTGAGCTGTGGCTGAGAGCACATTCGATGTAAGCGTTGAGAACACTTCTCTTGTACCTATCTGAGCAGTCACTGCTGGCATTTAGGCACATTCCTATGTTTGTTTCCCTAGTGTAGACTGCAGTGAAGAAACCTCCGCTCCTTTCCATGACTGTTACATCTAGAAAGGGCAGCTTCCCATCCTTCTCCATCTCGTAAGTGAAACTCAACACAGAATTCCGCTCGAATGCCTCCTTCAGCTCCTGCAGACGTCTGACATCAGCAACAACATATGTTTACAAGAAAGACTGCTACCAAAATTATATATATATATATATATATATATATATTTATCTATCACCTCATTTTGTCCTCATTTTGTCATTTTAAATGAGGCTATCACCTCATTTTGTCCGGTCGTGATGGTCAAGTGGATTAAGGCGTCTTGTACATATATATATATATATATATATATATATATATATATATATATATATATATATATATATATATATATATATATATATATATATATAATTAGTATATTTTGGTTGCAGTTTTTCCTGTAAATATATGTTGTTGAATATGACCGAAAGGGTAAGATTAATGATTCTAACAATAGTCTTCTCAATATTTCTAACGTTTTTCTTCACTGTCGGAGGTAATTGAAATATTAACTCTTCAAAGTTCATTTTCTTATTTTATATTTATGGTCTGACGAAAAAACCCGTTTCGCAAGGGCTTCTTTCATTTTCAAAGACAAGTTTAAACATATAATTTCATGTTTATATTCGTTTTGGGTGAGGTGATATGGCACAGATGTTTTTGGGTGAGGTGACAGGACACGAATCAATGCGGGTATAAATTGGATATGAAAACATAAGAATGAAAGTAACTACAGAAGGCATATTGGCCAGATTTTCTCTTGCTGCTTCTAAGTTGGTTCGGGGTCTTGAAGTGGGTAGAATATAGGTATGCGTTAATTGGCTGTTGATTGCTGGTTTTAACTTTTTGATGTGTAGTGCCTCGCTGATGTAGAGTCTCCTGCTATCGCTGTATCTATCGATAATTTCTGTGTTGCAGTTAAGATTTGTCTGATGATGGTCTGGTTGTGAGAAGAGATTACATTTTCCTTGATGGAGCCCTGTTGTTTGTGTATGGTTAATCGCCTAGAAAGACACGTTGTTGTCTTGCCTATATACTGAGATCTCAGTATATAGGCAAGACAACAACGTCTCTTTCTAGGCGATTAACAATGCACAAACAACAGGGCTCCATCTAGGAACATATAATCTCTTCTCACAACCAGAGCATCATCAGACAAATCTTAACTGCAACACAGAAATTATCGATAGATACAGCGATAGCAGGAGACTCTACATCAGCGAGGCACTACACATCAAAAAGTTAAAACCAGCAATCAACAGCCAATTAACGCATACCTATATTCTACCCACTTCAAGACCCCGAACCAACTTAGAAGCAGCAAGAGAAAATCTGGCCAATATGCCTTCTGTAGTTACTTTCATTCTTATGTTTTCATATCCAATTTATACCCGCATTGATTCGTGTCTTGTCACCTCACCCAAAAACATCTATATATAAAATATATATATATATATATATATATATATATATATATATATATATATATATATATATATATATATATATATATTTATATATCTTTATATATATTATTTATAAAACATCTTCATATTATTCATTATTATAAACACAAACACATTCCCAAACTCAGTGTCTTAAATACGACATCGATGGTGTAAAAAGCAAAAAGGAAATTCAAGGAATTAGTACGAGGAGAATAATTTGGGTTGAACGAACTCATCTGCGTAGCAAGATAAAATACAAGTGTGATTAAAAGCAGAAACTGATGGTGAATGCAAAATAGCGATTAGCGGAATAAGAGGCAACGATTAGTGTTGAACATTTAGTCATCACTTGGAAATGCGGGAAATTGTGGTGCGTGTATTAATAGTTTAAGAAATATATTCAAAGAGAAATACCACTAAATACACATAAGCTTTCAAAGAGTCTAATGTATTTAAGAAACAATACAAGTAAACATGAGTGAGAGCTTGGAACGATGGAAACTAGGAAAAATATCATTTTTAAAATTAGTTTTAAAAAGTACTGCGATAACGGCAACTCTGAACCTACAATTTTTAAAGCAATGGGTCAGGTGGCGCAGTGGTAGCCGATGTTCGTTAGTAACCAAGGGGTACTAGGTTCAATATCTATGGTAAGACAGAAACTTTAGGATAACATTTCCTTTTACTAGAAGTTCCTATTCACCTAGTAGTAAATATGTATTTGGGATTTAGGCAACTGTTGTGGGTTACATCTCGGGGAACATGAGTACTTGACCTGGGGTAGGGGGTGGCGAATTTTTTTGTTAGAATATGATTCCAAATAACCAACATAAATTCTCGTGCGTGTTAACGTTGAACAAAATACATGAAAGGAATCTTACAGAAGTTTGTTTTGGCAACTAATCATTGTCTGGAACTTTATTAATTAAGAAAGCTTTATGAACTTTGAGTTGATAATAACAAGTATTGGTTAATGGGTATTACTGTCATTAAGTCACAAGCAAGGGTGTGGAGAGAGTGTACGTGTTAGAACTCCTAAACTAAGGATACATCTTTGAAGTGCTTTGTGAGGTAATGATGTGCCGTTCTTTAAGAGCAGGAGTTGATTTATTAAAAAAGTTGGCAGTTTCCCTAGCCAGCGTGTGTCGCCAGAGGCAGTTTCCCTAGCCAGCGTGTGTCGCCAGAGGAAGCCACCATAGAGTTTGACCTTAAATGATGTTGTCAAGAGGAAAACCGTAATAAGAAAAACCTGAAGTTAACCGTAAAAAAGGAATCTGTTTTTCCTCTTACACTACGCTGGATGATGGCTGCTGCAAGGAGGTCTCTCCAAGCAGAACAACAAAAGGAAATAAGAAAACAACAGAGCAAATTTTGTGTCTAGACAGTTCCCAGGTGAGGCATTTGGACAGGAATTGTTGCGCTAGAGATAGGACAAAATGAGGAACCAGGAATATTTGTTAATAGTGAGAAAAGTTAATCATGAGTAATTATTATTGGGAATAAACGGGTTATTCGCCCTAGTGCGAGAGAAAATAAAGTAGAAAGAGTAAGGAGTGAAATACTTGTACGAAAGTAAGACAGCTGTTGAATTAGTTAAATGTGAGAGAGAGGAAACTTGAGTTGAAAAACTGATTGCCTACTAGAAAAATATATTGCAAGTTAAATGCAAAAACATTCATTGAAAACCAGGACCACTTTTATTGAAACAAGTATAAGTGTGTTTAGAATGGCGTTTATTCATCTAGGCCTGGGCTTGCTGCTTCTATGATTCCCTGGAAAAGTGTGTACAGGAAGGGGGGGAGGAGTAAAAGTTTAGAAATGAACGGAAAAAAAATCGCATATAAAGAACAGCTGCGGACGCGAGATTCAACATAACAGCAACTTTAACGTACATTATACAAATACCAGGCGTCTTAGACACAAAATAGAAATTTAAGTGCAATTTTATGCACAGAAACATTGGATATTATTGCACTAACCAAAACTTGGATGAGAGTAGAAAATTAGGAACTATTAGAGTAGTCATAACACTCTCGCTCGTAACGCTGTAACTGTTGTTACGACTCTTATTTTCCGGAGAAAAGTCTCAGAAGATTATGAACCTCATAAGAGATAGAGGTACAAGATTGTCCAGCAATCAGCAGAAGTTGGCTGACTTTGATTTGAAATGAATCGGTAAGAAAGGTTTGGAATTTGTACAGGAAGACCAAACTCCCTGGGCCTGAGCGAAAGTAAAATCAGAAAACACTTTAAAACATCACTTTAAAGCGAGTCAAGTAATGGGGATAAAAACTTCCAACTATACTAGAGAGCGAATCATGCAAGTCAACACCACCTTTTCCCTTAGTCATGAGAGACCCTATATCTCCTGCATTACTCAGAGACAAATTTTTCTGTGCCGTTTACACACTACTGACTGGTGCCAACATACCAACTCACTCCTTGTATGATTAATAGCTGAGTAAAAATGCCTACAATCGTATCAAACTGAACATTCCTTTTAAATGCAATCCACCTTTCCCCAATATACCTCTTTATCTGTACCCCATCATAGTGACGAGTGATTCAATACACGCCTGTCGCGAGGAAAGGCAATGAGAATCCTGGTTTTCTCAGAGCTGTCACATTTGAAACAGTTGCCACTTCAATAAAAAAAAAATCTAAGACAGCACGAGTATTGTAAGATGAAAATATTTGCTTAAGAGCTGAAATTATTTTTTCAATATCTGCGCGAGTTATATTGATCAACGGAACATGAGACAATTATTATATGAGAAATCGACATTATAGGACCATACAGACAAACCATATTATATATTATGCTTGCCTTTATTAAGAATTTTAGATAATAATGTAAATTTTCATACTTCCTGAACAGATATATGTTGCATACAAACTGAACAATGCTTTAAATTTCGAACAATAATGTGCACAAAATCCACAACACTGATGTGATATCCTCTTTGTTCGTCATGTGAACAATACAGTGCTTCATGTCTTTAAAGTTTGATCTCGCATTTCACTAAATATTTTGTATCTTGCTTCTTGTGATCAGCGTTACTATAATCTTCCAATTCCCTCCTCCCCCTAACAAAATAAATTCTTTCAGAACTGCAGTCGGGTCAGAAAGTCAACGTTTCTCGCGTTCAATCTATTTTCCACCAGTTATCAATGTAGTTCTTCTTCTTCTGGTGAAAGGACGAGGGGTGCCGTAAATCCAATATTCATTGCTGTGCCTATGTCTTGCCTCTCTGGAATTTAATAAGTTTATAACGCATTAGTACGGTGATATATGAGAGAGAGTGCGAGGTAGCAACATAAAATGGGAAAACTTATATTTTCTGATATCAACATCTACGTTAGACACAAAGTAATATTATAGGTAGTGCTGTAGGTCTCGTTTGGACAAGTGAGGCCAGGAAGACGAACAGAATATTTTGCTTGAAATATATAATTATTTTGACAAAAAAAAAGTGAAGGGAGAATTGTATTGAGAAGAACGAGACAATTGTGATTAATAACTCCAACAATGGCAATGAAGATTATTCAGACAGGAAAGAAGAGAATATTATATTAGATAAGGTAACAGCAAGAGCAAAATGTTCATTTAATATTGATTAATAATTTTGCAAAAGCAAATAAGAGTTGCCCAAAACAAAAGCCAACATTGTTTGCATCACTGGACGTTAGATATTGATAAGGATTATAGTAATATATTCATGAATTTGTGGCAAAAATACAGCAGCTGAGTAATGATGTACGACAAGCATCATGCGACCATATATGAGAAAGGGGAATTCATTTAGTTCATTACAAGACTACGAACCGTGAGAGGAAAAGCAAACGAAATATTTAAGGATTTGTTCTTTTGTTCGTCTTAGAGACTAAGCTTAGATACTATGTTTTTGTGAACTGCTAAAAAGAACAACTTTCTCCTGCATTGTATCAACAGATTTGTAGCAAGTCAAATCATTCGCTAAAATCAAATATAGAATGGACTACCTTATTTTCGAAGGTAAGCAGACTAGAAAACGCTGAAAAGCCCATTAATAAAACGGGTATTTCGAGAACTATAGAAATGATCAAAAGGATCACATTTCATATCCATACTTAAACTTTTGATCAATAATAGATTTAAACATGTTTGAGATGGAAATAATAACAACAGTGAAATAGTTCGGTCTCTTTCGACAGAAAATCCATGAATATATATACCTGTTAACATCATCTTCTGCTAAGTTTTCCACTTCTGGAAGATCCTCATTGTCGCCGAGAGCGTCGTCTTGATTGTCTTCGAAGTTCGCTTCAGGAAGGTCGTCCGTGTCTCTGAGAGCGTCGTCCGTGTCGCCAAAAGCATCGTCCTGGTCATCAAGGACGTAGCCTGAAGTGTAACACACGAAGGCCAGGAGACCTAGCAGCACGAAGCTGTACCTGTGGGGAAGAGGTGAGGGAAGAGGGTGAGAGATATGATAACACGAAGCTGAAATTTACACATTTCTTAAGATTTGTCATGTCAATTATTAATAAAACTATTCGGATATAAGAATATCAAATAATCAAAGAGAATCCAACTTCACAAATTCGCAACTATTGCTATTCTCATCTAATAGATATGATTTCATAGCATTAAATTTACAGAGTCAAGAATCAAATTGGTTACGTTAAACTTAGACAACTAATCTTTAGCTTTGCGTGGAAGAGCTGAATGCCTCTGGTTTCCTTATAGGGCGGGTTAACTCCTTAGCAAGAAAACTCACCTCATGTCGGAGTTTAGTGGCGCTGAGGTGGCAACTAAGAACAATTATGGGCAACTAGGGACAACTAAGGAACAGTAGGCTGGTGCGGGTGGGAATGAGTCTGGATGGAGCAGAGGCCAGTTATATACGGTCCAGAAACTCCACGTGTATTACAGGCTTTACTTGTTATTCATTCTCGTGCCATTTCATGGGCGGCTTAATATTTCATGGGCGGCTTAATATTCATCAATCAATCAATCCACGTGCAATAGGGTGATTCATTTGACCTTGAGCTCAAACTGGCTGCTAGATACACAGAATAAATTGCATTTTCCGTAACGCAGCATTTCTAATGGTAGGGTCGTTTTTGTTTGTTAATACTATATCGTACGTGCTGTTTTATATTTTTGGTACATATGTAAGTTTTATGTAGTTATGGGCTCTGATTTTCCACTTCCTTTTCCTAGGGGTGTTCGGTAGGAATGTTATGAGAGGGACAATATGAGCTGGAGGGCTTAACAAGATATATTTATTGAAAGGCAAAATGAGTTAAAGACTTTATGAGAAGGAAATAACGACTTTTTTTCGCGCGCACACAACATGGGGATAATATTTTAAGAGGAAAATTGGAAACTGTGTAAAGTACAATAGCAACCAATGAGGCAGTTCTTACACAGCCACTCCACTGAGGCAGTTCTTACACAGCCACACCACTGAGGCAGTTCTTACACAGCCACACCACTGAGGCAGTTCTTACACAGCCACACCACTGAGGCAGTTCTTACACAGCCACACCACTGAGGCAGTTCTTACACAGCCACACCACTGAGGCAGTTCTTACACAGCCACACCACTGAGGCAGTTCTTACACAGCCACACCACTGATGACCATGAGTAGTAGGACCAAGCTTTACACTGGATATATATGTCCCAGTTAGAACACACACCTGGTAAAGAGCTTTCAGTCAAGACGAAAATCAGGGAAGAACTGGAGAACTTCCTTGATTTTCTTCTTGACTCTTCAAGAGAGCTCTTTTAAGGTACGACCTACATTACTAGAGCCTTAAGAGGGCTCTTGTAAGGTAGGTCGTAGCAGTTACACGTGATCCGCCTATACTCACCTAGTTGGGCTTGCAGGGGGTTGAGCTTCGGCTCTCTGTTGATAGAGTCGAAGTAGATTATGATGGGCTTCTGGTGTGTCTTTGGGTAGTAGTGGACGACCGGGTTTTGCTCCGTTGAAGATCACTGGAAGATTATTTTGGGTTTCTACCCGACTGGGCTTGAGTTTAGGATTCTCCATCTCGATTCTACTGTTAGACTGCGAGTTACAGGACTCCTGGAGCCTTATCATCTGCGGTCACTTGGTGGCGATAGAGTTTTCCACATGGGTCTTTCTGTCAGTTGAAGTCCAGACAGTCGAGACTCCTTGTGGGACGCCTCTGGTCCCCAAGCATCTGTCTCACAACGCGTTTATCTGCCGTAAAGGACAGTAGTGCTCCGTCGACAGGTAACACGTAGCCTTAAGGCTTTGGGCATTTCCTTCATCCTTGGAACGCCAGGGAATATCAAACACTATAGTGCCATCATGTCATTAACAACAATAATTTATGATTTGCCATCAATAAGTGCGAGAATTATGGGGGCTACGTCAGTTGACCTCGTTCTACTTTAATTTAAGTGAAACTGGTAACTAGCTGGCAACTCGTGTTAAATTGAAACATACGTGTTTGTTTTTTAATCATGTTAGAAACGGCATTTACTCATATTTACAGAATGTTCTAATATAACTACCAGCAGTAGGGTTTATATATTATAAGTCGTTTATTTCACATTTTCTGCAATCGTCTCTCACCTTCAATACAAATTTACAATGCATCAACTCTTATTCGAAAAGAATAATGAGGAAAGGTAACGAATGTGGTCTGTAAGGCTTCGCAATGGACAACAAAAAATTCAATGTTGTGGGAACCGACCTGTGAGATTTATATTTATTTAATTTATATGAATTTATATTTACGTTAATTTATATACTTCGATAGCAATTTGTATAATGTTAAGTGGACTGTATTTCTGCAATAATCTCATAATCTCACAAATCGATCCTCTACACATTAGGGGGGGTTTATATTACACATATGCAGCCAATCAAATTACAGTAATAGCTACATACATTGATGAGGTTCCTTCTCTTATAGTACAGCAGGTTAGTCCACCAGGTATAACTAGAGTGTAGACACCAAATTATCCTCTTTGAGGTAGCTTCTATCACCCAGTAACTGGTGCACATAATCTTGCATCCTCGTCTTGACCTGTCAAAAGTGCGCTAGCTGTGAAGCCAGATACCTATATATGACAAGTATATCAGAGAAAACAGTACATGGAACATGAAGACCTGGCTTAATTACCTTTAGTTTGAGGCTTCCATGTGATCTAACCGGATAACCCTACCCAATGACATTAATGGCCACTAATGATAGATAATGGGTTTCGGATAGACACTTAACTTGAATTTGTAGACAGCGTGTTGATAATGGTACACTTTTAGTTTCCATAACACTACGTCCAAGTAAATTTAACAGGAGCCGTATTTGCTCCCGTGTGAGCCTCTGGTCTCTATATAAACAACAATGGCTGCCCTCCTTCCTCCACTCAGACGCCTGGCTTACATTGTCCAGATTTCAGAACGTGATAGAAGGGTCACATTTACTCTACTTTAATATTGATAATTAAGTTAATTTATATAAGATGTTTTTATGATGGTAAAGTCCAAAGACTTATGTATTTAAGAATAATTCCCAGCAGAATAGCTGGTGAATTATAATAGTATGTGGTGATGATATCCCGTTTTCTTTAGATGGTAATTCCACTACAAGTTACGTTTTCTATGGGTAACTTGTTGGTAATACAGCTATTATCTGTATGATTATTAAATGGTGTCGGATTTTCCGACAAATGTGACAAGAAACAAAACGAAACCCAAATTTTATAATGTTTACAGATAAATACCCAAACCCACTCTCTAATGTAAAAGAAAGAAGGATTGTGAGGGTTAATTTCTATAAATTGTTTGAGGGGAATAATACGCGTAGATGTGTATTACTTAGATGTTTAGCAAGATACAAATACAAATGTAATAAGAAATAATAATATTAGTGTGAGACAAAAGTAGGGATTAGTTTGAGAAAAAAGAAGGGATTAGTTTGAGAAAGAAGTAGGGATTAGTGATGAATAAGAATTATGGATTAGTGGTGAATGTAAGGTTAAGATTAGGGATTAAATATGAAGTTGAAATTAGTAGTGAGCAAGAAGAATGGGTAATTTTGAATAAGATGCAGGGGTTAGTAGTGAATAAGACGTATTGAATAGTTGTGAATATCTTCCCTTTTTACACATTTTTTTTAAATCCCAGCAGTGCTTGCCTTCCTCCAATTCCCCCCCCCCCCCACATTCCTTTTCTAACCACCTTTTCCAGCTTTATCCGACATCTCTTCTTCTCTTTCTCCCGAGCATCACCTCTTCTTCCCTCTCTTTATATCTCTCTGATACTTGTCACCAATTTTGTAGGGTAGATACTATTGGGCCTTACCTCCTCTTTGTAGGACCAATGTTAGTACCGACCGCAACGAGACTATGACAGTCCCACACCCAAGGCAAGTCCTCCTGCAAGGTTGGATGAGACGGGTGCCAAGTATCAGGCCTCGAAGCTAGGACCGACAAACAAATAGGCTAACAGACAATCTATTTTATAGATTTGAGATATAATGTCTTTCTGAGGAGGAGGTCAGGTTTTCAGAGACCTAAAGAATTCCATGTTGGGGTTATTACAGATCATATCATATTATATAATTATCTTTATTATCCATAATTATAATATAGGTCAGCAATAAAGTGGTTCAGCTAATCAGAACAATATTGTGTTTTTTGTCATATGAAGAAGATTATCGATTCAAAATTATTTCACCTAATTCCAAAGCATTCAGTAATTAGTCTAAAAAACGCTGCGTAAAATTAAACACCTAACCCACACATCTAAAAATAATGAAAGTGACGACGTTTTAGTCCTTTCTGGACCATTATCAAGTCGTCCAAGGAAAGTGTAGTGAAGAAAGTCAATATATATGAGGTAAGATTGTGAGGCTTGTTGAGAAAGTGTTCTTTACAAGCCATTCTTTCGTCTGTATTATTAATGAAGTTACAGTGCTTGTACGTATTCTAAAGTTACAAGAATTTTGTTTCATTGTAAACCTGCTTTTCGTTGGTGTTCTTAGCGTTTGATAATTGCATTTTGTTTTGTTATTGTCGTTGCATTGATGTTGAAGTTCTTTCTGTTATTTTTGTTGCATTGATGTTGAAGTTCTTCTGTTATTGTTGTTGCATTGATGTTGAAGTTCTTTCTGTTATTGTTGTTGCATTGATGTTGAAGTTCTTTCTGTTATTGTTGTTGCATTGATGTTGAAGTTCTTTCTGTTATTGTTGTTGCATTGATGTTGAAGTTCTTTCTGTTATTGTTGTTGCATTGATGTTGAAGTTCTTTCTGTTATTGTTGTTGCATTGATGTTGAAGTTCTTTCTGTTATTGTTGTTGCATTGATGTTGAAGTAGTTCTGTTATTGTTGTTGCATTGATGTTGAAGTTCTTTCTGTTATTGTTGTTGCATTGATGTTGAAGTTCTTTTTGTTATTGTTGTTGCATTGATGTTGAAGTTCTTTCTGTTATTGTTGTTGCATTGATGTTGAAGTTCTTCTGTTATTGTTGTTGCATTGATGTTGAAGTTCTCTGTTGATAGAGTCGATGTAGATTATGATGGGCTTCTGGTGTGTCTTTGGGTAGTAGTGGACGACCGGGTTTTGCTCCGTTGAAGATCACTTGAAGTTTATTTTGGGGTTTCTACCCGACTGGGCTTGAGTTTAGGATTCTCCATCTCGATTCTACTGTTAGACTGCGAGTTACAGGACTCCTGGAGCCTTATCATCTGCGGTCACTTGGTGGCGATATAGTTTTCCAGATGGGTCTTTCTGTCAGTTGAAGTCCAGACAGTCGAGACTCCTTGTGGGACGCCTCTGGTCCCCAAGCATCTGTCTCACAACGCATTTATCTGCCGTAAAGGACAGTAGTGCTCCGTCGACAGGTAACACGTAGCCTTAAGGCTTTGGGCATTTCCTTCATCCTTGGAACGCCAGGGAATATCACACACTATAGTGCCATCATGTCATTAACAACAATAATTTATGATTTGCCATCAATAAGTGCGAGAATTATGGGGGCTACGTCAGTTGACCTAGTTCTACTTTAATTTAAGTGAAACTGGTAACTAGCTGGCAACTCGTGTTAAATTGAAACATACGTGTTTGTTTTTTAATCATGTTAGAAACGGCATTTACTCAAATTTACAGAATGTTCTAATATAACTACCAGCAGTAGGGTTTATATATTATAAGTCGTTTATTTCACATTTTCTGCAATCGTCTCTCACCTTCAATACAAATTTACAATGCATCAACTCTTATTCGAAAAGAATAATGAGGAAAGGTAACGAATGTGGTCTGTAAGGCTTCGCAATGGACAACAAAAAATTCAATGTGACAAGAAACAAAACAAAACCCAAATTTTATAATGTTTACAGATAAATACCCAAACCCACTCTCTAATGTAAAAGAAAGAAGGATTGTGAGGGTTAATTTCTATAAATTGTTTGAGGGGAATAATACGCGTAGATGTGTATTACTTAGATGTTTAGCAAGATACAAATACAAATGTAATAAGAAATAATAATATTAGTGTGAGACAAAAGTAGGGATTAGTTTGAGAAAAAAGAAGGGATTAGTTTGAGAAAGAAGTAGGGATTAGTGATGAATAAGAATTATGGATTAGTGGTGAATGTAAGGTTAAGATTAGGGATTAAATATGAAGTTGAAATTAGTAGTGAGCAAGAAGAATGGGTAATTTTGAATAAGATGCAGGGGTTAGTAGTGAATAAGACGTATTGAATAGTTTTGAATATCTTCCCTTTTTACACATTTTTTTTAAATCCCAGCAGTGCTTGCCTTCCTCCAATTCCCCCCCCCCCCCCACATTCCTTTTCTAACCACCTTTTCCAGCTTTATCCGACATCTCTTCTTCTCTTTCTCCCGAGCATCACCTCTTCTTCCCTCTCTTTATATCTCTCTGATACTTGTCACCAATTTTGTAGGGTAGATACTATTGGGCCTTACCTCCTCTTTGTAGGACCAATGTTAGTACCGACCGCAACGAGACTATGACAGTCCCACACCCAAGGCAAGTCCTCCTGCAAGGTTGGATGAGACGGGTGCCAAGTATCAGGCCTCGAAGCTAGGACCGACAAACAAATAGGCTAACAGACAATCTATTTTATAGATTTGAGATATAATGTCTTTCTGAGGAGGAGGTCAGGTTTTCAGAGACCTAAAGAATTCCATGTTGGGGTTATTACAGATCATATCATATTATATAATTATCTTTATTATCCATAATTATAATATAGGTCAGCAATAAAGTGGTTCAGCTAATCAGAACAATATTGTGTTTTTTGTCATATGAAGAAGATTATCGATTCAAAATTATTTCACCTAATTCCAAAGCATTCAGTAATTAGTCTAAAAAACGCTGCGTAAAATTAAACACCTAACCCACACATCTAAAAATAATGAAAGTGACGACGTTTTAGTCCTTTCTGGACCATTATCAAGTCGTCCAAGGAAAGTGTAGTGAAGAAAGTCAATATATATGAGGTAAGATTGTGAGGCTTGTTGAGAAAGTGTTCTTTACAAGCCATTCTTTCGTCTGTATTATTAATGAAGTTACAGTGCTTGTACGTATTCTAAAGTTACAAGAATTTTGTTTCATTGTAAACCTGCTTTTCGTTGGTGTTCTTAGCGTTTGGTAATTGCATTTTGTATTGTTATTGTCGTTGCATTGATGTTGAAGTTCTTTCTGTTATTGTTGTTGCATTGATGTTGAAGTTCTTCTGTTATTGTTGTTGCATTGATGTTGAAGTTCTTTCTGTTATTGTTGTTGCATTGATGTTGAAGTTCTTCTGTTATTGTTGTTGCATTGATGTTGAAGTTCTTTCTGTTATTGTTGTTGCATTGATGTTGAAGTTCTTCTGTTATTGTTGTTGCATTGATGTTGAAGTTCTTTCTGTTATTGTTGTTGCATTAATGTTGAAGTTCTTTCTGTTATTGTTGTTGCATTGATGTTGAAGTTCTTTCTGTTATTGTTGTTGCATTGATGTTGAAGTTCTTCTGTTATTGTTGCTGCATTAATGTTGAAGTTCTTCTGTTATTGTTGTTGCATTGATGTTGAAGTTCTTTCTGTTATTGTTGTTGCATTGATGTTGAAGTTCTTCTGTTATTGTTGTTGCATTGATGTTGAAGTTCTTTCTGTTATTGTTGTTGCATTGATGTTGAAGTTCTTCTGTTATTGTTGTTGCATTGATGTTGAAGTTCTTCTGTTATTGTTGTTGCATTGATGTTGAAGTTCTTTCTGTTATTGTTGTTGCATTAATGTTGAAGTTCTTTCTGTTATTGTTGTTGCATTGATGTTGAAGTTCTTTCTGTTATTGTTGTTGCATTAATGTTGAAGTTCTTTCTGTTATTGTTGTTGCATTGATGTTGAAGTTCTTTCTTCTTATTGTTGTTGCATTGATGTTGAAGTTCTTTCTGTTATTGTTGTTGCATTGATGTTGAAGTTCTTTCTGTTATTGTTGTTGCATTGATGTTGAAGTTCTTCTGTTATTGTTGTTGCATTGATGTTGAAGTTCTTTCTGTTATTGTTGTTGCATTGATGTTGAAGTTCTTTCTGTTATTGTTGTTGCATTGATGTTGAAGTTCTTCTGTTATTGTTGTTGCATTGATGTTGAATTTCTTTCTGTTATTGTTGTTGCATTGATGTTGAAGTTCTTTCTGTTATTGTTGTTGCATTGATGTTGAAGTTCTTTCTGTTATTGTTGTTGCATTGATGTTGAAGTTCTTTCTGTTATTGTTGTTGCATTGATGTTGAAGTTCTTTCTGTTATTGTTGTTGCATTAATGTTGAAGTTCTTTCTGTTATTGTTGTTGCATTGATGTTGAAGTTCTTCTGTTATTGTTGTTGCATTGATGTTGAAGTTCTTTCTGTTATTGTTGTTGCATTAATGTTGAAGTTCTTTCTGTTATTGTTGTTGCATTGATGTTGAAGTTCTTTCTGTTATTGTTGTTGCATTGATGTTGAAGTTCTTTCTGTTATTGTTGTTGCATTGATGTTGAAGTTCTTTCTGTTATTGTTGTTGCATTGATGTTGAAGTTCTTTCTGTTATTGTTGTTGCATTGATGTTGAAGTTCTTTCTGGTATTTATATTGTTTTCTATTAATTTGGGAACTTTGAAAGTATTTTTGTAATGTTATTTCTCTTTGTTTTTTCTTGTTTTTACTTTGTCTTTTACTTTGAGAGCTGCTTGAGTTCTTGTTTCTGCTCTTGAGTGTGTTGATGTCATCATTGTTGATAATTCTTGTGCTGTTTATTTTTGTGTTGCATAATGACAGCAGTTTTTGTCGTTATTACCTTTAATATACTGTCTTACTGAGATACATATTTTTTGCATTCAGCTTGTAGTGGTTTTTGTCATGCATATCGTGAATTATTCGTGTATAATATCCCTGAAAATTGCGATCGGCTGCTCTCTCTGCCACGCTGGTTGAGTAGACTTCAAGATGCGTTTTCTCAGAGAATATCTATTTTCCAACTGTAACGGGGATAGTGGTTGTCCTCCTCCTCCTCCTGCGTGTGTGATGGTGGTGATGATACCAGTGTTCCCTGCTGTAGGAGCCGAGTCTTCTTAAACCAATGTTTGCATCATCGCTATCCTCTGCCCTGTAGGGGATGATATCTAATTATATTAAGATCAACAGAAATTAAAAGATTTAAATGACTAAACAAAGTTGTGCCTAATAGAGGGGGAGAAGGGAGGAGGGGTGGGAGTACATGCAATATCAGAAATTTGTTGAATATTTTAAGTATTGTTAAAGGTACTGTAAAATGTCTCACCTGGACACAAGGTTCTGGTAAGAAGAGACAGTTTAAAAGGAATGTAAGGGGAAATAATGTCATCAATAAACTGAAAATAAAGAAGACAATTTATATAAGTGAAAGTGGAAACTAAACTATGAACGGGTCAATGCAATTGTCATGATGCCAACTACAGTAGTAATAGAAAAAAAGGAAATAATATTTTAAAATAGGTCTCAGTAAAGCTTTCAACTCCAATATTATATCTGACAAATATACAGAGAAAAATAATCAGCTATTGAAAAATAATAACAAAAAATAACCATATTTTTACTTGAACCCCTTCATCTCCAAAGATTAAGAAAGTGACTAGCTGGATCTTCTTGAGGTTATCTTGAGATGATTTCGGGGCTTTAGTGTCCCCGCGGCCCGGTCCTAGACCAGGCCTCCACCCCCAGGAAGCAGCCCGTGACAGCTGACTAACTCCCAGGTACCTATTTACTGCTAGGTAACAGGGGCATTCAGGGTGAAACAAACTTTGCCCATTTGTTTCTGCCTCGTGCGGGAATCGAACCCGCGCCACAGAATTACGAGTCCTGCGCGCTATCCACCAGGCTACGAGGCCCCAATCGGATGGCCGATTGCGCCACAAAATGCTACAAGATTTGGAAACAAACTCAGCAATGTGACCTTTTTCGGAATTACAAGTAGTTGCACATTAGCCATCTAGTGAAACAGCATTGCCAGCATCTCTTAACCATAAATTAAAATTGCGTATTAAACAATTTACATATTTCAAAAACCCACACTGTTCATAGCAGTGATAAAACTATGTGTAACTTTGCATCGTGGGGCTCGTCACTCAAACATGAATGGTAGGTGTAGTTGAGTTGCTAAGACAAATCGCTTTCCTTTCAGAACTGCTTCCATAGCATCATACCAAGTTAAAAAACTTGGACAAAATCAAAATACATGCAGCCAGTATTTTCATGCAGTAAGTTAGACTAGATTAGGCTGAATAGAAGACAAATTGTAGAATGGTTCTTCTGAAACCTACGTTATTGATCAATAAGATAACGACGCCTCCAGCTTCATTATGAAAGTTTGATAAACGTTAAAATAATATACTTTTGTAGCGGAAATAAGAACGAACGTGAAACAGTTCAGTTTTACTGTTAACTGGACTTTATCAAGGGTTCGTACCTGTTCCCATCATCGTCTTCTAAGATGGACACTTCAGGAAAGTCGTCCGTGTCGCTAAGAGCGTCGTCCGTGTCGCGGAGAGCGTCGTCCGTGTCGCGGAGAGCGTCGTCCGTGTCGCTAAGAGCGTCGTCCTGGTCATCCAGGACGTAGCCTGAAGTGGCACACACGAAGGCCAGGAGACCTAGTAGCACGAAGCTGTACCTGTGGGGAAGAGGTGAGAGGAGAGGGTGAGAGATATGATAACACGAAGCTGTACCTGTGGGGGAGAGGTGAGAGGAGAGGGTGAGAGATATGATAACACGAAGCTGTACCTGTGGGGGAGAGGTGAGAGGAGAGGGTGAGAGATATGATAACACGAAGCTGTACCTGTGGGGGAGAGGTGAGAGGAGAGGGTGAGAGATATGATAACACGAAGCTGTACCTGTGGGGGAGAGGTGAGAGGAGAGGGTGAGAGATATGATAACACGAAGCTGTACCTGTGGGGGAGAGGTGAGAGGAGAGGGTGAGAGATATGATAACACGAAGCTGTACCTGTGGGGGAGAGGTGAGAGGAGAGGGTGAGAGATATGATAACACGAAGCTGTACCTGTGGGGGAGAGGTGAGAGGAGAGGGTGAGAGATATGATAACACGAAGCTGTACCTGTGGGGGAGAGGTGAGAGATATGATAACATGAAGTGTAAGAGGATATAAATAACTAAGTGGCGGTGAGGCTGGTAAAGATGTTTGGTGATGGAAAGGGTGTGAATAATGATGATGTATTTGTGATGAACAAAACATGTGAACACCCAGGGTACATATATATAAGATTTAAATTGAAGGTTTAAAAAATCCAATCTAAGGATTTCCTAAGTGTCCTCAGTTATTTGAGGTATATAAAGAAAAAGTTCCTGGACATTAGCTCTGGTTCCTCAAAATTTATCTGATTATCATTTCACGGAATGTACGAATATTAAACGTTGAACAGATAATTTTGTCAATTCGTACAATAGAAGTTCCTTTAATCTGGCAATGAGTAATTGATGATCAAATATCAACGCGACCTCTCTTAAAACACTACGATTGAAAAGAATGTAGCCCAAAAGAACGGGCCAAAATTGTGGCCCGTTTTCTATCTCTCATAGGCCTAAATTCTAATATAAAGTGCATTAACCTAAACATGTGACGATTAGTTCTAGGGAAAAGTCAAGATTGAGGTGCAATTCTTAATTCACTTAATATTATAATTGTCCAAAAGATGGACTTATGTTAGTTGTATTGTCCATATTTTAAATATGTTCTGAATATTTCAGAAATTTGCTCATGATCATAAATTATAAGGCGATATAGCAAATATTTCTGAAACAATATCGACATGAAAGCTATGTTATATCGTTAACGTAGTTTAAACTAATTGGAAATCTAACTAATTATATCACAAACAACACAAAATATATTGAAGCCAGAGCAGTGAAAATTACGTCAATATTTTCTAATAAAATAGATACCAGTTCAGGTTAGTATAACCACGACTAAGCTTTAGAAAAGCTGAGTATATCTGCCCTATTTGTTGGGAAGGTTAACCCTTGCCAGAAAACTCGCCTCATGTTGGAGTTTAGAGCTGATGAGGCACTGGAGAATGCCAGACAGTTCAGGGTGGGAATGAGGTGCGTGGCGCCGAGGCCACTTATATATGGTCCAAAACTTCCACGTGTAAGGTGGTGATTCATTAAGCATTAAAAACGGCCTTGGCTACTAATGACGTTAAAATATTAATCTTTCATGACGTAGGTTCGACAAATGGACGACTCGTGGTTAATTTTGACAATCAGCCTGCGCCGTGTTTCTTCAGTTTAGTACAAACGAAAGTGGTGGCTTTGAGCTCCTTTTTCCCTTCTTTGAGATCGCTCGAATTCGATGCAGAATTATCCAGCAATATAGAGAGTCTGAAACCTGTGAAATAGCTTATGAAATTGCAAAAATTAATAAATAGAATTTTAACATTAGAAGTAAGGCTAGGAACTAGTCTGAAAACGTCATGGCATTCCAAGCCATTGAACAGTTAGTTCTCGACATCCTGTAACGGTCAATACACGTGACAAAACAGCTATAGATAACTATCCCCTTAGGGACATTGCTCCCAGTAACTTGCAGTATAAGGTATCGGGTCACATTAAGTCGTCTGCAGTTTTTACTTTTACTTCTGCTAATGATCCAATATTACTCCAGACTCCATACACAGTTTCAAGTGTATGGAGTGTATGTTTCAAGTGTATGATATGATAGAGCCCAATAGGTTCAGGAATCTGTACATCAGTTGATTGACATTAAGAGGCGGAACCAAAGAGCTAGAGCTCAACCCCCTACAAGCACAACTAGGTGAGTGCACACACTTGTATGTCTCATACAATGGAATGAATTAGACAGTGATGTATGGAGGCAGACTCCATGCATACACATTTGGGTGACAGTTGTGAGTAGAGAACAAAGAGCCGAAGTTTAACCCCGCAACTCCCAAGACTAGAAGATCACACTTTGAGGTAATGGAGTGATTTGAACCTCCGTTCTGGCGATACCTTAACCGACTCTGCCACGATGGTACAAAAGTCGACTAACCCGGAACTCGACTGGAATCACTGGAAAGATCTGGAGTGACTGGGTATCGAACAAGAGCCCAACAAGGGTTTATAGTCGACTCGACCTCAATGGGGCCTACGGTAATGCTGATTATTCTCATACTCGCCACATCAGAACGCAACAAAATCACAACGGCGTTAGATATCAATGAAACTCATTTTGAGGCAATAATATTTAAATGAATATAAGTGTTTTTTAATGATCTCTAAAATATACTCTTTCCTTACTTTTAGATGCAACAACAGTAACATATAGGTGTGGGGTACACCTCACATCGGGTGAGGTTCAAGTAAGTTTACTGAGATGATGAAATTCAACCAAAAAATGCATAGAGTAACGTAAGGCTATTTCAACCCTCTTCTATTTCAGGTGAGTACAATAAAAATACAGTGCGGCGTTGAGCCCTCAAGGGGCTCACAAGGCCTCACCACACACAAATCATAATGATACTGTATATTACAAATACTTTTACAATACTTTAGTGGACATCACATCGTGCGCATTACAAAATATTTTACATTAATTTTAGTATATCTCAACGTACCAAGACAGTATCCGCACTCTATTTTTTTCATGATAAGTTTTAAAACTCTTAACTTTATTCTTTTCTGAGAATTCATCGAGAATCAAGAGCTCATGCCCAAGTGATGAATTTCTTGCTCATCACTTGGAAATGAGCTAAAATCAAATGTAATTCACAGAGAAATCACATTATTGTCATATATCAATGAAAAAATCCACCGGAGCCGTGGTGAGGATTCGAACCTATGCGCTGGGTATTCGCAGATGCACGCTCTAGTCGACTACGCTACGACATGGTCAAAAGAATTACAACCTGGGATACAACGAGGATCCCGAGGCGTCCACTAAAGCCGAACCATTGCATTTAGTCTATCTTTTCTACTATATATGTTCCTTACCTTGAGGTTACCTTGAGGTATTTTCGGGGCTTAGCGTCCCCGCGGCCCGGTCGTCGAATAGATCTCCTCGTTGCTGGACTGATCAACCAGGCACATGTACAATCAATCTATGATTCGTTTGGCTTTAGTGGATAGTTAATTCTACTGAGACTAATGACCAGGGGATAGTTAATTCTACTGAGACCAATGACCAGGGGATAGTTAATTTAACTGAGACCAATGACCAATGGATAGTTCATTTTACTGACACCAAAGACCAAGGGATAGTACATTTTACTGAGACCAATGACCAGTGGATAGTTAATTTTACTGAGGCCAATGGTCAGGGGATAGTTTATTTTACTGAGGCCAATGGTCAGGGGATAGTTTATTTTACTGAGACCAATGCCAAGTGGATAGTACATTTTAATGAGACTAATGCCAAGTGGATAGTACATTTTAATGAGACTAATGCCAAGTGGATAGTACATTTTACTGAGACCTATAAAAAGAGGTTAGGTAATTTTATTGAGACCAAAAACAAGTGGATAGTTAATTTTACTGAGACCAGTAACCAGAGGATTGATCATTTGAATATTTTTTGGAGACAATATTTTTCAACTGATCTCAAGTCCTACATATACATACCTGGTTGATACCTGGTTGATGGGGTTCTGGGAGTTCTTCTACTCCCCAAGCCCGGCCCGAGGCCAGGCTCGACTTGTGAGAGTTTGGTCAACCAGGCTGTTGCTTGGAGCGGCCCGCAGGCCCACATACCCACCACAGCCCGGTTGGTCCGGCACTCCTTGGAGGAATAAATCTAGTTTCCTCTTGAAAATGTCCACGGTTGTTCCGGCAATATTTCTTATGCTTGCTGGGAGGACGTTGAACAACCGCGGACCTCTGATGTTTATACAGTGTTCTCTGATTGTGCCTATGGCACCTCTGCTCTTCATTGGTTCTATTCTACATTTTCTTCCATGTCGTTCACTCCAGTACGTTGTTATTTTACTGTGTAGATTTGGTACTTGGCCCTCCAGTATCTTCCAGGTGTATATTATTTGATATCTCTCTCGTCTTCTTTCTAGTGAGTACATTTGGAGGGCTTTGAGACGATCCCAATAATTTAGGTGCTTTATTGCGTCTATGCGTGCCGTATATGTTCTCTGTATTCCCTCTATTTCAGCAATCTCTCCTGCTTTGAAGGGGGAAGTGAGTACTGAGCAGTACTCAAGACGGGACAACACAAGTGCCTTGAAGAGTACAACCATTGTGATGGGATCCCTGGATTTGAAAGTTCTCGTAATCCATCCTATCATTTTTCTGGCTGTCGCAATATTTGCTTGGTTATGCTCCTTAAACGTTATGTCGTCCGACATTATTATTCCCAAATCCTTTACATGCTGATTTCCTACTATGGGTACATTTGATTGTGTTTTGTACTCTGTATTATGTTTAAGGTCCTCATTTTTACCGTACCTGAGTACCTGGAATTTATCACTGTTAAACATCATGTTATTTTCTGATGCCCAGTCGAAAACTTTATTAATATCAGCTTGAAGTTTTTCAATGTCCTCAGCCGAGGTAATTTTCATACTGATTTTTGTGTCATCTGCAAAGGATGATACGAAGCTGTGACTTGTATTTTTGTCTATATCTGATATGAGAATAAGGAAAAGCAGTGGTGCAAGGACTGTACCCTGAGGTACAGAGCTTTTCACTGCACTTGGACTAGATTTTATATGGTTGACAGTTACTCGCTGAGTCCTGTTTGACAGAAAACTGAGTATCCAGCGTCCTACTTTACCGGTTATTCCCATTGACTTCATTTTGTGTGCTATCACGCCATGGTATCGAAGGCCTTTGCGAAGTCCGTGTATATCACATCAGCATTCTGTTTCTCTTCTAATGCCTCAGTGACTTTGTCGTAGTGCTCAAGTAGCTGTGAGAGGCACGATCTTCCCGCTCGAAATCCATGTTGGCCTGGGTTATGAAGGTCATTGGTCTCCATGAAATTGGTGACCTGACTCCTAATCACTCTCTCAAATACTTTTATGATGTGCGATGTTAGTGCAACTGGTCTATAATTTTTTGCCAATGCTTTGCTCCCTCCCTTGTGTAGAGGGGCTATGTCTGCTACTTTAAGTGCATCTGGTATCTCCCCCGTGTCCAAGCTCTTCCTCCACACTATACTGAGTGCCTGTGCTACCGGCACTTTGCATTTCTTTATAAATATTGAATTCCATGAGTCTGGACCTGGGGCCGAGTGCATGGGCATGTTTTCAATTTCTTTTTCAAAATTTAGTGCGCTCGTGTTTATATCAGTTATATTTACCGGGGTTTGAATATCCCGCATAAAGAAAATGTCTGGATCTTCCACCTTCATGTTGTTTATTGGAGTGCTAAACATGTCCTCATACTGCTTTTTTAGGATTTCACTAATTTCTTTGTCATCCTCCGTGTATGAACCTTCACTTGTACGAATAGGTCCAATACTGGCAGTGGTTTTTGCTTTTGATTTCGCATATGAGAAGAAATATTTTGGATTTTTCTTTATTTCCTGAATTGCTTTCTATTCTAACTGCCTTTCTTCAGTTTCATATGAGTGTTTCAATTTCCGCTCGATTTCTTCAATCTCCCTATTTAAATTATTCCTTCTTTGACGGGAAATTCGTGTCTGCATAAGCAGTTCCGTTATTTTTTTCCTGCGTTTATAGTGTCGTCTGCGTTCTCTTTCTACGTTAGATCTCTTTCTGGCTTTCCTCAAAGGAACATGTTTCAGACAGACTTGATACGCTTCTGAAGTAAGTTTTTCTATTCCTTCTGTAGGACTTGTATTATTTAGAACAGTTTCCCATGGAATGTTTGTAAGTTCCCTGTTTATTATCTCCCAGTCTATCCTTTTATTATTAAAATTGAATTTACTGAATAGCCCCTCTCGCTTTATCAACGTTTTAGGTCTATTCTGAGTATTGATGGTCGTTTGCACTTCAATGAGTTTGTGATCTGAGTATGTGGTATCTGATATCGTAATGTCTCTGATAATGTCTTCATTGTTCGTAAAGACCAGATCTAGAATATTTTCATTTCTCGTTGGCTCCGATATCTGCTGATTGAGTGAAAATTTGCCACAGAATCTAAGTAGTTCTCTAATCTGTGGTTGGTTAGGTCCTGATAGATTTCCTGGTATAATATTATTGTTTGCTATTTTCCACCTGAGACTAGGCAAGTTGAAGTCACCTAGGAAAATAATATCAGGTATCGGGTTCTCCAAATTATCAAGGCTATTCTCTATTTTGCTTATCTGTTCTGTGAATTCCTCAGCCGTTGCATCTGGCGGTTTGTATATTAGTATATTATATTATGTATATGTATATTATATTATATTAGTACATATTGTACATGTACCGAAACGTTCACAGCGAGGATGTTCCTAAACTTGAAATTGGAAACAAGAGTTCTGTAAATGATAACATTTAAAAACTATATTAATCCAATAGTAATATTGCTGAATTAATTTATTACGTAGTTTTTTTATCGTATAAGCCCATAATTATCGCTATATTTATGAAAATAATAGCTATCTTAACTGTATAAATTTGAGACGAGCAACAAATAATTTTTTTTATTATTTAAGACAAATATCAAGATTTTTTTTTTGTTATGTTGAGACTGATTTTTTTGTTACAGTTTAACCATTTATTTTTTACTTAAATAATTAGATCTGTGTTTTGTTGTAGTTGCATTACCAAATTACCTTAAGATCTAATAATAAAATCAGATACACTTGTAAGCGTAATGTTAACTATTATAATAAACCTCTGTTCTCATAATATATTTATTATCGTTCTGGTGTTCATCTTCATTATATTAACCAATCACTTGGGCTGGATGGTAGAGCGACGGTCTGGCTTCATCCAGGTTGGCGTTCAATCCCCGACTGTCCATTAAGTGGATGGGCACCATTCCTTTCCCCCGTCCCATCACAAATTCTTACCTTATCCCCCTCCAAGTGCTATATACAGCCATTATAACTTGGCGATTTCTCATGATAATTCCCTCCCCTCGGTGCTGTTCTTTGAGATGAGACGGCTGCTGCTGTTGTTGTTTTAGATTCAGTTACTGGGAACAAAGAGTTGCAAGTAGCACGGGCTATGGTGATCCCGTAGTGAACTTACCTGGCACAGGAGCGGGGCTGTAACTGTGGATGAGACGGCATCATAGCATCAGAGAGGAGCATCTCATTTGAGCACCAGAGGAGATCAGGAGGAGGAGGAGGAAGGTTGGGGCTAGTGGGGTAAGTTATCCCAGACAACTGCAACACATGTTGCGTTTTTTAATGCGAATGGAAGTGATGGAAGTTAATGGAAGCGAATGGCCACATTTGTACTCGATCTACTTTAATTGAAGCCAAACTGCCGATTACCTCCTCTTTCGTGTTGAATATGTAATCGAAACCTACGTTTTTGTTATTAATTATGTTGCCAACATCATTTGTCTTTGTTTACTGAATGATCTTTATATTATTTCTTAAAATCTACCTTGTAGTATACGTATATGTGTTTCGACATTCTCTTTGAAACCGTTTCTCGCGTTCAATGCAGATTTACGCTCCATCATCATCTTTCTACATCGATAATGTATTAACATGGAGAATATAGGCTTTATGAATTCCCAAATGATGAAAACTTCAATGTGGCAAGACAGATATAACCGGCTTAGGTTTATAGATAAAGTATCTAATAGCCAGAGTTATCTAAAAAGTCACATTTTCGTGAAATATTTCATTTTTTCCAACATCTGTTCTTATGAAATGATAAAGATTTCATTGATTGTATTATATATGACTGCAATATTATGTTATTTGAGTCAAAGCTTACATAAAAGGTGGCAGTTGTAAAAATTTATAGAACCGGCTATTACGATAAAGTTCCAGCTGGCAGTATCTTCTTGGGATAATTTGGTGATTTGATTGAACCAGTAGAATCACGCGACGTAATAGTCGTTCATAAAATATTTCACGGGACTGATGGTCAGATCGTATGTAATGCTGTTCTTAAACTCATAAATGTAAAAATGCTCTCGTGATGCTATATATTAATTTTCAGTCCTTGGGCAAGGCAATTGAAACTAAGTGACTTAATTAGTCCCTGTGTTTGATGAGTGAGGAGGGTTGTGTGTGTGAGTGTATGTATAAGTGTGAGTGAGTGAATGTATAAGTGTGTGTGAGTGTATGTATAAGTGTGTGTGAGATATATTAGTGTGTCTATATGGACTGTGCCTGCATTGATTGCTCCCTAGAGATTTCTCCATAAGGAAACCATAGTTACCCGCCCCCCGTTAAGGGAATGAGCGGAACTGAAAAATAAAACTTCTTTCAAATGTTAAAAAAACTTCTTTCAAATGTTAAAAAAAACTTCTTTCAAATGTTAAAAAAAGTTCTTTCAAATGTTAGAAAAGGTTAAGACCTCTTCCGTTCTTCTTAGTTACGAAGTTTGATTACATTAAATAATCCACATAGAGCTAGACATATGGAGTTTATCAATTGCACTTTTGCATTATGGCTCGTACTCTCTTTCTGTCTGTCTCTTTCTCTCTCTGTCTGTCTGTCTGTCTGTCTGTCTGTCTCTCTCTCTCTCTCTCTCTCTCTCTCTCTCTCTCTCTCTCTCTCTCTTTTTCTTACACGCCACTTTGAGTAATTCATTATATTTTATATAGTTAAAACAACATTTGCTTAATATACTATGTGTCATCTTAAGACATTCTTAACCTATAAACATTTATAATTATTTAATTGCAGAATTATTTGAAACTTAAATAATAAACTTTTTTGAGATGTAAATAATAAAATTAATATTTTGATGTAAATAAACAAAAAATCATATTTGTATGTAAATAAAAAAACATATTTTAATGTAAATTCTTTATTTGATATGTTAATTATTTTTATCATTAATGTTATTCCTTTGTCTTTATTACATAAATGTGTTTTTCATTGTTGTTGACGTTGCTGTTTATATTCATGTTCATCTTTCCATTTTTTGTTCTTCTGTTATTGTGGCTTTGGCTTCGTTCTTAGTTAGGTTTCTACTTAATGTTGTTCATCTTTTTTGTATTGTGTTCTTCTTTTCTTGTTGATGTTATTCATTTGTATTGTTTCCTTGTTGTCAATCTTATCATCCATCTTGCTCCTGTTGTTGCTTGCCCGTTATGTCACTATTTGCAATTTTTCAGTTCATGTTGTGTTGTATTTTTGCAATTCCTGTTTCCAATAATCTTGCTGTTCAATAATAATTTTTGTTATGGGTATTGCAGTCGTATATATCATTTCATTTGTTATCTTTCATCTCTAGTTTTTCTTTTCTAAATGTATAATAATACATATACAAATACATATATACATGCATAAAATATGTTAGTAACATATACGTAAATATACATTTATAAAACATAAAGGATATGCATGTATAATACAAGTAGTTTCAATATGTTGTGAAAATACAAAGTCAATTGATAGATATATATATTTTGATATTAATAATACATGTTCTTAATTTTTTATTATTATATTGCCTGATAGTCTAAAGAGGCGACCCTGTGAGAGTTACGAAGGCCGAGCAGGGATAAATTTACCCTGAATTTTCCTCTGGTGAAGGATTTTTAATGATCTTTTGTGCAGACCTTTGGAAGGGCTTGGGTGCAGGCAGGATGGACTTTTTGACGCGTTTTCGTGTAGTTTTAATAGGGGTCCTCGGTCTAGTTCTAATAGGGGTCCTCGGTCTAGTTCTAATAGGGGTCCTCGGTCTAGTTCTAATAGGGGTCCTCGGTCTAGTTCTAATAGGGGTCCTCGGTCTAGTTCTAATAGGGGTCCTCGGTCTAGTTCTAATAGGGGTCCTCGGTCTAGTTCTAATAGGGGTCCTCGGTCTAGTTCTAATAGGGGTCCTCGGTCTAGTTCTAATAGGGGTCCTCGGTCTAGTTCTAATAGGGGTCTTCGGTGTGGTTCTTTTAGGGGTCTTCGGTGTAGTTCTTTTAGTGGTCTTCGGTGTGGTTCTCTTAGTGGTCTTCGGTGTGGTTCTCTTAGTGGTCTTCGGTGTGGTTCTCTTAGTGGTCTTCGGTGTGGTTCTCTTAGTGGTTTTCGGTGTGGTTCTTTTAGTGGTCTTCGGTGTGGTTCTCTTAGTGGTCTTCAGTGTAGTTCTCCTAGTGGTCTTCGGTGTGGAACCTGCTCCGGTTTCGTGTCCACCTGCTTCAGTGACGGTTACACCTGCTCCTGTTTCGGTTTCACCTGCTTCAGTGACGGTTACACCTGCTCCTGTTTCGGTTTCACCTGCTTCAGTGACGGTTACACCTGCTCCTGTTTCGGTTTCACCTGCTTCAGTGACGGTTACACCTGCTCCTGTTTCGGTTTCACCTGCTTCAGTGACGGTTACACCTGCTCCTGTTTCGGTTTCACCTGCTTCAGTGACGGTTACACCTGCTCCTGTTCCGGTTACACCTGCTTCAGTGACGGTTACACCTGCTTCAGTGACGGTTACACCTGCTTCAGTGACGGTTACACCTGCTTCAGTGACGGTTCCACCTGCTTCGGTTCCGGTTCCATCGGTAAGACTCCTTCAAGGAATAAACAAGAAGTGTGTGAAGGAAAAAATCACAGGAGCACGAATTAGAGGTATTGAAAAATACGTAGAAACAAACAGAATAACAGACACATGCAGAATTTTTGGGGGCCATGATATAGTCACAATTTACTTATTTATTTTTTGCATATCGGCTTAACCAAATCGTTTAAATTGTTTCTCACATGATCTAAAATGTGTGTATTTTTAAGTTCTATTAATACTACCGGTTGATGGATTTTGGGAGTTCCTTCACATTCAATGTCTGCTCTGTGGCCAGCCTTCCATGGTTATTGTCTGGTCTATGTGGAGGTAGGCCTTCGTAGTACGAAGGCCTACTTTACCATCACAGCCAGGCAGATCCGCTAACTCCAACAGAAACTTAATAAGTTTTCACTTGAAAACTTTACACTTGTTAAGTTTTCTTGTTAACACTTTCACTTGTAAACCTTCACTTTTGCTCCAACGATATTTCCTATTATATTGCAAGAGATTTAAGAGCCCCGGGAAGAGATTTAAGAGCCCCGGGACTCTAATTTTTACTCTGTTTAATTGAGCTTATGGGAGTTTTACTTTTAATTTTATATATCTTACGTTTCCAACCATATCTCTCCCTTTAGAAAACGTATCTTTATTTAGCAGGTTTAAAATCTGAGGTTTCCATTATGCCCCATGTGAACATTATAGAATATATCTCTCGTTTCCATCCCAAGGAATACAGCTCGAGTCGATGTCAGCTTTTTAAGTGCTTCGTTAATTCTTATTTGAGCGGTAAAAGATCTCTGAACACTTTCCAGCATTGCAGTGTTGCCTACCTTAAGTGGGACGAGAGGTAGCACATCAGTTACTCCATGGCTCAGAACCCGACATTTGTCCGCCTTAAAATGCACCTATCAAGTTTTTCTCATTTGTTAGAATTCAAAGTTATGCGCTGGTGATTATTAATTGGTAGATAATAAATATAACATGTCATGCAAGCGCGTTCAATCATCTATTATGCACACGCACACTACGAAAACGGCCCAGAACAAGCACACTCAACGAATTTTCCAGTGCACGCACACTCAACAAACGGTTATGTGCTCGCTCACCCAAAGGGCGGCATATGTGCACGCGACTCTGACCCAATTACACAAACTTAGGACAATAGGTCATTACTCAGGCCCACTTTCAATCGGACATATCAAAAGTTATGTACCCGTTCTCTTCACCGTCTTTGAAAACGACTGTTTCTGGAAAGGTTTTCTGATGGTTGAGAACGTCGTCTTGTAGCACGTAGCCTGAAGTGGTACACACGAAGGCCAGAAGACCCAAAAACACGAAGCGGTACCTGTGGGGGAGAGGTGAGAGGAGAGGGTGAGAGATACGATAACATGAAGCTGTACCTGTGGGGGAGAGCCAAGAGAGTGTGAGAGACATGATAACACGAAGCTGTACCTCGAGGTCAATAGCACTGTAAATCAACACTTGCTCAGATAGAACCATCCTTAACCAATAACAGAAACTTTAACACCACCAAAATCATATTACAAATCTACGATGCATAGTGAATACAAGAGAGAGAAAATAAATATTCCTTTAAGGAGTAAAAAGCACAACCTCAAACCCAAGCATAGATTTCATCATATATAATAAAACAAAAACGACCCTAACCTCGTTAAAAACAGGCCAGAACCATCTGAGAAGCCTTTGCAACAGTCGAACGTGATATATATGTCCAACTGCCCCACTGGAGGATTCAACCCTTCGTTATAAGTACATAGGTATGACATCCAGCAATCTCACAAGGCACTTAACCTCTCATCTGCAATCAAGTGCTTCTAAAATTCACATGAAAGAATCCCATGACATATAACAAGAGACATGCTGAATAGAAGCACTTATATATTAGACAAAGCCCAAGACATAAGAAGATTACAAATTCTTGAAGTCTTTCTCATAAACGCAGAACAACCTGTCACAAACACTCAAATAACAGCTATTCACTTTTCTCAACCATTTAAGTAGGAGTAAGACCTGAATGCCAACAAGCTAACAATGACATTACTGCCCAAAACGCCATGCCCACTACAAGTCACCTGAACTTTCATTACCTAATCTCCTGACTTAAATTTGTGCGCCTAGTTTTTCAATAACCTTACTTTTTCATTATTTTATTTCTGTTTTCTTTGGCCAATCACCTGATATAATTGTGTACGCAACTGACTTTCCAGGTTTCATTATTAAATGTTTTCTCACATCTTCTCATTTCTCACTTGAGGATAAGGCTTGAATGTTCGAAACTTGAAGGTTGAAACCTTAAAGGTTATGCTGCATTATTCAGTTAATCTTTGTACTTTTTGTCAACTTTGAACAAATACGACATTTGGAGAAATCATCTTTCAGTTTAACCAAGATACAAAATCACTCGTTAGAAGGATAGAAGTCCAAAACAATAAAATAATCAACACGGAATACTGAATATGCAATCACATTTAATAGAACATAAACACACACACATATATATATATATATATATATATATATATATATATATATATATATATATATATATATATATATATATATATATAAAGTCTATGATGTATAGATGTATATATTGGTTGATTACTCATCAACCACTCTTTAATTAGAACCATTGCTCATATATACACAATTCAGCACTACATTACTAAGTGTTAAAGTAACAAGTTAGCCCCATCATGAGTGTGGGTTAACTCACCTCATGGTGTAGTACCTCCAGATGACACCAGAGGGCAGTAGGAGGCGCAAGTGAGGTAGGTGGTAGCAGAGAGTGCTAGTGAGGCTGGTCGTAGCAGAGGGTCCTAGTGAGATAAGGTGCAGCACAGCCCAGTTATATATGGCTCACGTTCTGCGTGTATATGCACGTTCGACCTCGATTTACTCTAATTAACAACATACTGGTAATTAGCCGGTGTTTCGTGATAAATATTTAATAGAAAAGTGTGTACATGTTATTAATTATGGATCAATTCCTCCTTCGCTTTAGCTTAGGGAATGTTCTCCTTATTATCTCAAAAACGCACATCGTGAAAGATATGCCTATAATATGCATATTTCACGGCTAAAAGAGCAATTCTCTCTTTACTCTTCTGTCTTCCAGGGACGTTTGGTTTGGGTCTCGTAGCCTTTCCTCGTAGCTCATACCTCTCAGTTCTGGAACAAGTCTGGTGGCATAACTCTGAATCTTTTCTAACTTTGTCTTGTGTTTAACGAGGTATGGACTCCAGGCTGGAGCTGTATACTCCGGGATTGGTCTGATATAAGAGGTATACAAGGTTCTGAATGATTCCTTTCACAAGTTTCTAAAGGCAGTTCTTATGTTGGCCAATCTAGCATATGACGCTGATGATATCCTTTTGAAGTGGGCTTATGGGGACAGGTTCGGTGTGATATCAACTTCCCAGATCTTTATCTTTATTTGACTCTTGCATGATTTCACCTCCCAGATGGTACCTTGTGTTCAGCCTCCTGCTTCCTTCACCTAATTTCATTGCTTTACACTTTCCTGCGTTAAAAATTTGTAGCCATTTTCTAGACCATTCCTCCAGTTTGTCCTGGTCATCCTGTAGTCTCTGTCTATCTCCATCTGTCCTGATTTTTCTCATAATTTTTTGAATCATAAGAAAACATTGAGAGGAGTGAGTCTATACTCTCTGAAAGATCGTTTACATATATCAGAAACAGGATGGGCCCAAGTACAAAGCCCTGTGGGACTTCCCTGGTGACATCTTGCCACTGTAATGTCTCCCCCCTCACAGTTACTCGATGTTTCCTGTTGCTTAGATTCTTCCTTATCTACTGGAGCACCTTATCCTTTACTCCCACCCGTTTCTCCAACTTTTGAAACCAACCTTTCATGGGGTATTGTGTCAAAAGTTTTCTGACAATTTAAGAAAATACAGTCTGCCCAGTAAAATACAGTCTGAAAATACAGTGGCTCAGCAACGCAAGGCGTTGCTGAGCCACAGCAGTATATATATATATTTCAGTCTAATTCAACTAGTTTCTCCAGAAACCCAACCCACTGTTTGATTCACACCTAGGTCCCCCATTTGCTGGGTGAACCGGGGCGAACTAGCACGGATCGGTGCTCAATTCCGTGTTCGAACCCAGCCAAAGTCACTAAATAATTGTGGAGGAACATTTCTGAATTGATACAAAGTTTAACACTACAATTTATTAGAAAGAAATTTGTTTCATAGGCAAAGTTATATTGTATTTCATGTTGCTAGAAAATACTTCTTTTCAGTTAGATTATGCACAAATATTAAAATTTTTGGCGTATAAAAAATGCACGTTTATTGATGATTTTGATTATTTAATTAAAACAGTTGATGTTAATTGATCTGTCTGACTTTCTTGGGGGTTTCGGTGTTATTATATTAATTTATAATATAAATTTTAGTTGTCTGAACTTATTTTATGTTATCATTGCATATTCCTTTCCATAAAATTCTTTGTTTTTAAGGATTATTTTTAAATACAATAACACCTATTTTTCTTCGTACGAGTTTTCTGTTTGTGCTTCAGTTATACTAAGTTTATATTGAACAATATTTTTCAGTGTTGCCATGTGCAGATATTTGATGGTAGTCGTGCAGAAAGCGAATTTCCTCATAGTTATTTCGCCGAATCTATATTCAAGCTGTAGGTGAAAGCAGTGATTGTCGTTCTGCATCCGGTAGAACGCATTCATTGTCTGTGATGCCTTCACCGTTTGTTGCGATAGTTAGCTCTGCCATGCCCGTGCTCTTCACTGCTCTCCTCGCTGCTCTCTTCACTGCTCAAGAACCTGACAGATCCTCTGCAGTTAGAAAAATTAGATTAAAAACAAAAAAGGGACCCGTTAAATTGCAGTGTTTTATGTTAAGAAGCGCAGAAATATGTTAAAAGAGAGGAAGGTAATCATAATAAAATAGTTTTTTTCGAGGAACACACACACACACACACACACGCACACACACACACACACACACACACACACACACACACACACACACACACACACACACACTCGCGGGCCGAAAAAGCCAGAGCTCAACACCCCCCCCCCCCAGCAAGCACAACTAGGTGAGTTCACACACGCATACACATGCTTCCTGGGGATGTGTGTGGGTGAGTATATTAGAGAGAAATATATATGTAGTCGACATAATAGAGGTAAATAGGTTGCCTTTAATGTAAATAAATGATGGAAATAGTAAATAAATTCTAAATAGTAAATAAATACACACACACAAACATATATATATATATATATATATATATATATATATATATATATATATATATATATATATATATATATATATATATATATATATATGTGTCACACATGTTATTTCACACGTGTGTGTGTCGTAACTACCTACTTGCCCTAGTAAGCAAGACCCGATTTGCCTAATAGGCAGAACGATTTTTACGTTTTCGTTTTAATGAAAACGTTGTTGATGATATGCATTTAATTGTATACATATTCCATAAAAATTGGAAAGTAAAAATATTTTATAAGAAAGATGCGTTTTCTGAATTAATTCGTCAGCTGGATTCGGTTATCAAAGCTTAGAAAGACTTTTGTTTCCAAAGATATTATGTCTGCGTGGGAGATATATTGAGAGACTAAGGTAATGAAGGACTGGCAAACGAAAATGTCCAGACATAGTCAAACATCCAGTTAGTCAAATACTTATGAACTGGATGCTAAGACATGAATAACTAATCATGTGAAACAATATTCATCCATTCCCTTAGTCATCAATCAATACCACATATAATCAAATGTTAACAACCACATTAGTAACGCTCTCAAATGTAGAGTTTCAGTCTCCTCACCTGTTCTGTCGATCGGGATTCCGGGCTCCCAAATCTTGAGTATTTTCAATTGGCTGATTGTATCCTGAGACGACACAGGCAACGGCCAGTAGACATAGTAGTAGCATGAAGCTGTACCTGTGGAGGAGAGATGAGAGGAGAGGATGAGAGAGACGATGATAACACGAAGCTGTACCTGTGGGGTAGAGGAGAGGGTGAGACATATGATAACACTAAGCTGTACCTGTGGGGTAGAAGAGAGGGTGAGACATATGATAACACTAAGCTGTACCTGTGGGGTAGAGGAGAGGGTGAGACATATGATAACACTAAGCTGTACCTGTGGGGTAGAGGAGAGGGTGAGACATATGATAACACCAAGCTGTACCTGTGGGGTAGAGGAGAGGGTGAGACATATGATAACACTAAGCTGTACCTGTGGGGTAGAAGAGAGGGTGAGACATATGATAACACTAAGCTGTACCTGTGGGGTAGAGGAGAGGGTGAGACATATGATATCACTAAGCTGTACCTGTTGAGACATTGTAAGAGAAGGGGGAGAGGGTAAGAGTTAAGTGTTGATGAAGATGAGATTAAACCTTGTCGTCATGTGCCCTCGAAGCAATGTCGTCACATCAACCATCCTTGTAAGCAGTTGAGACGTGTTTATGCTCAAATTAACTACGCGCTCTCTGTGGTATGTGAGAGTTCCTGGTATCTCTGACGTAGTCTTAAATGCCAATATAAGCTCAACTGTGGTTGTTATGTGAAGCAATTAATTCATTCTATGGCTAACAACACAATGACAGTTATCCAGTAACACAAAAACTGACGTTTTTGTGTTACTGGATAATATATGGATCTATTCTCCTAAACTTACAGTACTCACAACAGTTAATTGCCCCAACGTAAAGAAATAGATTGTTACAGCCAATGAACTTCACATTTTTGTGAAATTTTTGTTACTAAAAATGTGAAAAATATTTTTTTTCACAATTTTTCACAATAAACTAATTTAAACACGCCTGGAACTTTTATATAACATATATATAGGTTAAATATTATGCCTGGTATTGCTTAGTTATTTAGTTCTCCAATTGATTAGAATGTATTGAAGTATTCCATGTATTATGTATTCCATAATACAAAACGCGAACTTTTTCGGTCCAACAGTTCATATTTGTACGTTGGACTAAATAATTGCTATAAGTACAATCATTTTAGGAGAATTAGCTGAATATCTACGTTGTATTTATATGTGGCTCCAATGCTTGGCAAAATAAATATATTTTGTTTTGTCAGTGCCAAGTTTTTCATTGTTTGTATTCCTGAAAGTACCATTAGTTAAGTCAATTTTGTAGGAAAATGTTAACCTTAGATAATTTTAAGATTATAGTTATTTAAAACGAATGTGAGACACTGGATATTAATCGCAATCGCAAATAATTCAGCTAACCCAGCTTAGTACAACTGTATGTATAATTGGCAAAACTAAACTTGCTGAAACCGCAAATTGGTAAAGCTTAATTTAGTCAAACGGCATGTATAACACGCAAAACTTTACGTATAATTGTCATATAAATGATCAACATGCTACTAAATACCCGCGAGATCAGCTCGGTTCAGCTTCGTTCAGCTTACTCGTATCCCTGACTTAGCTATATACACGTCAGTATTATGCCGATCAGATCAGCTTTAACAAGAGGCGCTCCTCACCTCATGATGGAGTTGTGTGCGGAGCTTTTGACGGCAGTAGACTTGCAAGTGATGCCAGGAGGACCGAGGGTAGGGAGTGAATCAATCTCCACCACAAAGCAGCCATTATATACCCCCAGGCCGACGCCTGTGGATGATTCAAGTGACCTTTGAAGACAAGAGATGTGTTGTTCCTCTGTCGCAATGCGCGCACATCCACAAGCAAGGCGGTGTTGTGCGTACTTACACACATATGCGTATGCATGGTCGTGCGTACTTACATATGCGTATGCATGGTCGTGTGTATATATACGTGAATGCATATGGTATTGTAGGGTGTAAATAAACACTCGCATGGCTATCTTTTTTTTTACGCGAATACCGCTGATAACTTATCTTTTGTGTTTTTTTATTTATTGCTTAAACAAGCGTCTTGAACTGCTACTGTTTGTGCATCAAATTATAAAATTTCGTCTTCAACTATCACTTCACTGCCACGCCTCACCACATGTGGAACTTCTATCACACCCCCTCACCCCACCACATGTGGAACTTCTATCACACCCCCTCACCCCACCACATGTGGAACTTCTATCACACCCCCTCACCCCACCACATGTGGAACTTCTATCACACCCCCTCACCCCACCACATGTGGAACTTCTATCACACCCCCTCACCCCACCACATGTGGAACTTCTATCACACCCCCTCACCCCACCACATGTGGAACTTCTATCACACCCCCTCACCCCACCACATGTGGAACTTCTATCACACCCCCTCACCCCACCACATGTGGAACTTCTATCACACCCCCTCACCCCACCACATGTGGAACTTCTATCACACCCCCTCACCCCACCACATGTGGAACTTCTATCACACCCCCTCACCCCACCACATGTGGAACTTCTATCACACCCCCTCACCCCACCACATGTGCAACTACCACCACAATCCACACACTACATAAACACCACCGCACCCCCCCCCCCCCCCACCTCCATATTACAAACAACTGTGGAACAACTACAACTCTATCAATGCCCATGCTGCCTATGTAACTGCTACTGTCCCTGACCCACACGAGTCAGAGGCAATGACAAACCAGCCAAACTTGACCTGATTTTCACACTCACTGAGTCAGAAATTTGGGAGGTCAATTTCTCCCCCCCCCCTTTGGAAATGAGTGGTTATTGTGTTTTGTTTTTTTGAGTACTTTGTGGAGTATAGATGCTTTCTTTTTTATTATGGCTAGGAGATTGTTATATCTAGGAAAGGCAATTACCTTAATTCTCCACCTCGAAAGTGAAACTTAGCAGGAACTGTGCTTAAAGGCGTCCTTAAGCAGTAGCAAGTGCTCATTGTCAGGTACCTATGTTTACAGGATCGACCTGGTAGCTCTTGGACCCCGCCTTTCTAACCGTCTGTTGTTTAATGTACTGATTCCCGACCTATTTTTCCTCTATCCTATTTTCTACATAATTTCTCTCTCTCACACACACACCTCCTCAGGATACAGCCCGGAGCAGCTGTTTAACTCCCAGGTACCTCTTTACTGCTAGGTGAATAGAGGCATCAGTTAAAGAAAACTCTGTTCATTTGTTTCTGCCTCTACCGGGAATCGATCAAGGTTCCTAAGGAGTAATAACCCAGAGTGCTGTCCACTCGGGTGTGTGTGTGTGTGTGTGTATTCACCTAGTTGTATTCACCTTGTTGAGCTTGCCGGGGTTAAGCTCTGCTCTTTCGGCCTGCCTCTAAACTGTCAATCAATCAACTATTACTAACTTTTTTTCCACACACCCAGGAAGCAGCCCGTAACAGCTGTCTAACTCCCAGGTCCCTATTTACTGCTAGGTAACAGGCGCATCAGGGTGAAAGAAACTCTGCCTATTTTGTTTCTGCCATCATCGGAGATCGAACTCGGACCCTAGGATTACGAGTCCAGAGCGCTGTCCGCTCAGCTACCAGACCCTCAACTGTGTGCATGTGTGTGTGTCCCAACTTTAAATCCAGATCAGGTCAACTCTCAACCTAATGCTCTCAAAACCCTTCAAATCAGACACTCCGACGTGCGCATACTTCAACCACCTCAATCAGCTCCTGTGATTGAGTGCTCAGTAATTCACAACATCACATGCAGTCAAACGCATCAATAAATCCGTCCACGAAGGACACCTGGCCATGCATACGTGCTGGTTAGCATTAAATATATAAACGACAACGTGTGTTATTGAAAATATACGAAATAAAGAAAGGCTGCCCAGTATAACCCAAGGATAAATCTTCGACCCAAGATTCGACCCCTAAAACTGCTTCGACCCAAGGATAAATCCTTGGGTCGACACCTGCCTGGTGGAGTCAACATGCTCACAACACATACAAACCAATTGCTTTTAGACATTTCACACACAGGAGAGTTGCCTGTTTTACCTTAATCATGGCGGTTCAGGTGTATATATTACCACGATTACGAGCTCCAAGGGCTTACGAATTTACGACTTCCTACTTTACGAGTTGCGAGGTCGTCCTTAATGTTTTAGAGCTCGTTAACTTTGTCGTAGATGACGACTAGACTGCCATGATCGAGGTGAGAGAGCAGCCCGTTCTCTCCAGCGTTCTCAGCGTCACTAAATTAATGTGCTATAAATTGCCCGAACCTAACTGTAGAACCACGAATGGAAAACGGGACATCAGGTAAATTTTGCAAGCCGCTATGATTTTTACTAAATAGGTTTTTGGTTTTAGGTGATTTATAAGTGAAAAATGTGATGAACTATTCGAGAGGACGGTTTGGAGAGGCTGGTCTCTTAATTGTACTTAATGAACTCTGAAAAAGGTTCGAACCCTGCTGAAATAGTTCTTCAGATGTGGAGGAACTTTTCTGAATTGATACAATATTTTTATGTTTCCGTTTATTAAGGCCGCATTACAGTACAGTTCATGTTCTTATAAGACATTTATTTGCATCTGCTGGCATCTGTTTGAAGACATCTACTGGCATCTGTTTGAAGACATCTGCTGGCATCTGTTTGAAGACATCTGCTGGCATCTGTTTGAAGACATCTACTGGCATCTGTTTGAAGACATCTACTGGCATCTGTTTGAAGACATCTACTGGCATCTGTTTGAAGACATCTGTTGGCATCTGTTTGAAGACATCTACTGGCATCTGTTTGAAGACATCTGCTGGCATCTGTTTGAAGACATCTGTTGGCATCTGTTTGAAGACATCTACTGGCATCTGTTTGAAGACATCTACTGGCATCTGTTTGAAGACCTCTGTTGGCATCTGTTTGAAGACATCTACTGGCATCTGTTTGAAGACGTCTACTGGCATCTGTTTGAAGACGTCTACTGGCATCTGTTTGAAGACATCTACTGGCATCTGTTTGAAGACATCTACTGGCATCTGTTTGAAGACATCTGCTGGCATCTGTTTGAAGACATCTACTGGCATCTGTTTGAAGACATCTACTGGCATCTGTTTGAAGACATCTACTGGCATCTGTTTGAAGACATCTACTGGCATCTGTTTGAAGACATCTACTGGCATCTGTTTGAAGACCTCTGTTAGCATCTGTTTGCCAGCAGCTGTGGTGGTGCTTGTGGTTGTCCTCCTTGGTCTAGTAGGACGGGTGCTCCTTGTATGTGGACCACTCTCATTGCTGCTGTCGTCTGACCTCTATTCCCTGCTCTCATCACTGCTCTCCTCACTGCTCTCTTCACTGCTAAAAGAGCTGGTATAGGGGCTGCAAAAGTTACAAAAAATATATATTAAAAGGCAGGGAATTATTATATTCTATGTTAAGACACAAGAAACACATGAGAATGAACAAGTCAACCAACAGTAATAATATTTATCGAATGACAAGTAGGTGTTTCCATACATTAGCGAATAAATTATTAATTACTTATTTATTGCCTGATTCGATAATCACAAAAGTTATTCTTTTACATTTTGAAAGACAAACATATTGCAAGCACTTGACCGTGGAAAACAATGAGACGTTTAGAACCTTAATTATAGTTTAACTTTGTATACTGTGCCTTACGAAAGAGTGATTAGGAAGGCAGAGGTACTCCGTGGTACTGGAGTAGCTATCTAAAAGAAGGATAAAGGCTTAGTTATTTCAAAGGAAAGTAAGAGGTAGTATAAATAGAGGTAAGTAGGAGGAAATAAGTTAGGAAACCGATAATAATTCATATATGCTTTAGGCTTATATCTTGGCCCTCTCAGGGAGGGTGGAAAGGGGGACTATGTTTTTATCAGGCCTCATTTAGATTTTGCTGTTCAGTTTTGGTCGCCATACTATAGAATGGACATTAATTCACTTGAACGCTCTCAGCGATGGATGATAAAATTAATTGCAGTGATTAGAAAAGTTTCATATCTAAAGAGATAAAAAAATTACTTTATCTAGAAAAGGCAAAGAGTAAGGAGTAACGTGATTGAAGTACACGAATGGATAAAAGGAATATAACAATGGAGATTAATATAAAGATATTAAATATATCAACACAAAATAGAACACAGAACAATGCATTTAAATTGGATAAGTTTTGTTTCAGGAAAACCTGGGTAAATAATGGCTTGGAAATAAGTTAATTAGTCTATGGAACAATTTCCCTGTTTACATTGTAGACGTTGGACCACTTGATTGTTTCAAGTGTAGGTTAGACAAATATATGAATGAATTTGAGTAGATAGCAATTCGAGCTGCCTTGTATAGGTCAACACTCAGATCTTTTTTAGTTGTCTTAATTTTAATGTTCTAAAGTCGAGGCTTCCTGTTCCCACTATTGGGTAATATAATAGATGAAGAGACCTGCACTACATCAGGCTTTGATACCGACGTCTATGGAAAATAGACTTTCAGCTTCCAGAAAATGAGAGGAAATGTCATCATTGTTGAATAGACAAACCACTGGAACATTTTCAAAGTTAAAAAAAAAAAAACATTCAATTTCCTCTGAAGACACTGGACATAATCTCACTGAAATCAACACACGAGTTATCAACAATCATCTACCGTCTAAGTAGGACACAAATAAGCAACACAGTGTGTCGGTCAGAAGCTCAAGGTTCACGCAGGAGAGAGACCGAGATAGAATGACTTTGGTCCACTAAAGAGTCCTACTTTCGCCTTGCCATAACGACTCCTCTCAACCGGACTCATCAGCAATACTCTCAACCGGTGACTTCATCACTATTTCCAATTGTCTACTTAATTAAAAGCTCAAACGGGCACTCATCCTCCTTCTCAACCAATTAATCATCCTTTCAACCGACCACATCAATCTATAGACCACTTGCCACTGAGCATATAACGGTAAACGGTCTCAACAGAGCAGTTCTAAGATTTCGTACTTATCCTGTCTTAAGTCTCCAAAGATGACCATTCCAGGATGATCATTGGCAGTTTCCTGGTTTTCTAGGGCGTTGCCCGAGACAGCACAGACAAGGACCAGGAGACCCAGCAACACGAAGCTGTACCTGTGGGGGAGAGGTGAGAAGAGAGGGGTGAGAGATATGATAATACGAAGCTGTACCTTTGGGGGAGGGGTGAGAGGAGTGGATGAGAGTCATGATAACACGAAGCTGTACATGTGGGGGAGAGGTAAAAGGGGAGAGGGTGAGAGACATGATAACACGAAGCTGTACCTGTGGGGAGAGGTAAGATAACCCTGTCAACGTTTTCTCACTCGTTGAGTATCCCAATTCAATTCCTCATTTAACAACCCTAGATAACTCCGCAAGTTTTAGTACTGTATAAGTGACTAGTAATATATAATCTCTCACTCTCTCTCTAGAATATTTATGTTAATTTTCCCAAGCTATTTACCAACTGACTATTTTCATCACAGTAACCATGCAGAATGAATTCCGTTCATTTTTTTTTTATTAACATATTAGGTACATCTGCATTAGTGCAGCTACCCTAGACTATATGAAGTGGAGTACAGTGTCAAAAAAGCTAACTAGGTGATGCTAAGAAATCCCCATCACACAGGATGATTAGTCATACAGAGGCATGTGATAAGCGGTCTGCACTGGCAGACTCCGGATGCATTTTGAGGATATCCAGTTCATCGTTTTCGACTAAGAGATAAAACCTACGGAAATCGCGTACCCGATTTCATTTTAGACCATTAACTCGCAGGTTAGCGGGTTGGGTTACATTCTGACATTTCTTAAAGCATATAAGTTAGACCTAACCTCGACCAGCCTATGTCTGTCCTGTACCCCAGACCATTCCCCCTTGCAAAGTTGGGTGAGACTAGCCCCAAGCATCCGTCCTCTAATTTTGGATAGACCGGCAAAGATATAAACATCTTTACAGTATATAGATATAATAGACTCAGTGTTTGTTCGTCTGTCCAAAGTTGGAAGCCAAGGTCTTGGGGCCAACCCTAATTATGCTTTACACCATGATTGAAGGGTCCTAAGGGAGTGTTATGAATGGGCCAGAGATGGTTTCCGAGTCGATAGTTTCATTATCTGTTCATAATATCACTGACTTCAGATATTGGCATTCACTACGCATGTTCAGATAACAGATTTGCATAATGTATATAACTGGTAAAATTTAGTCACAATGTGTGTAATTATTAGTCATAAGTCTTTCCAGTTAAAATGAAAAAAAAACAAATAAATGACATGTACAATTGGCTTGTGTAGTCCTTACGCAATTTACTCTTCATTTTAAAGACTAAATTATCAATAATTAAGTCCCTTATAACCTCAGGAAGTTATGCGGGTCTTGATACACGTTCATATCCTCTCTACGTCTTACATGCGTAACCGTCACGGAGAATCATAATTGATAGTGGACGTGCATTTGACATGGTTCAGCTTAATGAGACTAACTGGCACAAATCAACTCATTGCAACTTCACGTGTAACTGGCTCAGATCAGCTAACTATAACTTCCCATATCCTTATCACAGCAAAGCTAATTGAAACTAATCATATAAATGGTAAATTCGTTTACTAAATGAAACTGTATGAATTATTAGTTAAGCTCAACTTAGTAAAACTTCACGTATTATTGTCACAGACCTGACCAGCATCCTTCAATTTCCCATGCTGATGGGTATTAAGAGGAGAGGGTGAGAGATATGATAACACGAAGCTGTACCTGTGGGGAAGAGGTAAGAGGAGAGAGTGAGAGATATGATAACACGAAGCTGTACCTGTGGGGGTCGTTAAACCTCGACGACACTACGCTGGTCGTCTCAACCCGTGAGACTAGCTGGGTTCAGCTACACGTATCTCTGACTTAGCTCAGCCGTAGATACGTCAGCATTATACCGAACAGATCAGCCCCCTAACAGGAGCGCTCACCTCATGATGGAGTTGTGTGGATTTATCTTGAGTGGCTTGCTAATAGAGTAGAAGGAGTGGACCTAGTAGAGAAGAGGAAGCTTGCTAGGCACGCCGGTTGAGCTGAGAGGGTTTGGACCAAGTTAAGTGGCGGCCAGACTTTATATTCCCGGCCCAGCACGTTGGTGGTAATTAACCTGTCATTCGATGACACGAGACGCATGTGTCGCTAAACTTACGCCCAAGTCAATGACACGGTTATCCCAATATACACACACATTCACGGATATATATAATATATATATGTAGCTTAGACTCACTTAAACTCTGTGACCCATTAGAATTCGAACCGAGGCCTGAGGGGTCATATAGAGTTTAATGACCTGTAATTTGATGTAATTTAACTGGAGTACTGAGGCTCCCAACCCAAGTTTCGGAATTCCTCGTGGATTCAGTTGAATCCCAGGTTGCATTTTTTTTTAAACATGTCGTGGTGTATTGATCAAGGGCGCTAGCTTGGGAGTTCCAAGAGTGAAGTAATTGTTGCCTGACTCCGGCTTCTAGCGGTCCGCCAGGTCTTACATCTTCTCTCTGGGTCAATGGAGGATCATCGAACAGTTGTGTGCTCGATGCTGGATTCATCTGAAAGAATCTCAGGAATACTTACCTGGTACTCAATTTAATTTTTATACTTTTCCTGGAGCGCGTAGAAGAAAGAGTATCCGGAGAAATCCACCCGTTCATCCATGTCATATAGGGTAGTGCTGTCAGCTTAGTTCTCGTCTCACGATCGGGAATTCCGTGATCGAAACCCGGGAGAAATGAAATGGTTAAGTGCGTTTTCTATAACCTAATGCCTCTGTTTACCTTTTCAGTAAACAGGTAATCCTGAGTTAGAGACTCACCATTGTGGAGTTGTATCCTGGCCTGGGTCAATAGTTCATCCTTAGTGGGAAGCTTGACATTCATTTAACATGACTATATTCACTGACTATCTGTCCCCCAATACAATGAATTATTATTATAATCCACAAAGGCGTAGTTAATATTTCCTACACTTCGATCATTGAAAACTCGAATTTGAAAGGCTCAAGTTTAAATCTATAATGAAATTACTGTAAGGGACCTCGATTTGCAGAGGATGCAGCTTTCCTATGGGGAAATCCTGTACAGTTAGATATTCTAGTAGGTTCACAGATAGTGCTTAAGGTATTGTGAGGTATTCCTCATGTATCGAACATTACAGCTCGAACACTTGAAATGATACAATACACCATATCCGAAAACAAAAGTTGAAGGATCTTTAACACTTTTGAAACTTATAAAATATTATTGTTTTCACTAAGTGTCCTTAGGTGGATAGCTGACAACTTTTAATAAAATCGATTTCAAAACGATGTCATGCTCTTCAAACTTTGGGCTGATGTAGAATGGAACACTTTAAAGAGTAGGTTAGTCTGGGAAGATAAAGACACACTGTGAGACAGTTAAAATATATCGAAGTTGCCAAACCTATCTTCCACCTTCTATAGGTCAGTAACCTCCTTTTCTCAAGTTCTCTTTAATGACATTAATTCCGGGAGAAGCACCGAAGAGGATGCTGTCTGCAGGACTGATTGTGTGAACTCCATGTAAGTTCAGCTTACTCAATTTATAAGTAAATCAAGTAAGCTGAGCTCGCCATAGAGTAAGCCAAAACGGCTTACTCGATTTATGGCTTATAAATTGGAGGAAACTGTTACACTTGGAGGGTAGGGGGTTTAGAGTGAGGGCCTAAGATGTCTCCTTTCGAGTTTTCCAGATGTCTTCCAAGAGGGAATGTATAGACCCAGATAAAGTGTCATTGTACCAACGGGTACCATTGGAGGGTGTTGGAGCAAATAACGTGGTATAAAATCTGAAATTATTTAATCAATAACTGAGCGAGTTATAATGATCAATTGAACTACATATTATGATTATCAGGGAATTATATTTTGGTAGAAACCATATACCAGATTATATAATATTCTTTATTCTTTAATATTCTTAACAAAGTCATCAGTAAAAATCTTCACCTCATCTGAACAATATTATTGTTCACATATTAACAAAAGTATATCGCCTCAAAACTTTGACATGCAATTAAACATAGAGATTTTTATAGCAAAAAATAATTGGACTGTGAGCAATCTTTGTTTTTATTGTCATGTTATTTAGTGATTTTAACTAGTTGACAAATAATCTTCATTGTTAATAATTAGTGTTCTTCTATGTTGGTTGTTATTGTTGAGGGTGTTGCTGACTTTATTGCATACTGTGTTGTTCATATTTTGTTGACTTTGATATTACTTGTAAAGTTGGATTTTGTTATCATGTTATTGAGTGTTTTTTTGCAATTTTATTATTGCTGTTCTTTCTGTCTTTCATGTTGGTTATGTGTATTTTGGATGAAATTTTAATTTCTCATCTTCTTTATTTTCTGGTTTTACTCGTTATTTATATTCTTAACTATAGTTATTCGTAATATTCTTTATGCTCTGTATTGTATTGCTCGCAATTTTACAATTTTAAGTTTTATAATATTTATGTAAAACTGCCATCAACACTTATTTTGGTATCCTGCTCTTTGTGGATTGTCTTACGAATGGATTCATAGAATCTTGAAAAATATCTTTAAGAATTGCCACTAACTGCTCTCTATACTCCGATAGTTTTTACAAACACTCAAATAAATGTCATTTGCCTGATAAAAATCTATTTCCCGAAGATTAAACCGACGGTAACGGGGCTGGCAGTGGTGGTGGTGGTGGTGCTCCTGCGTGTGTGGTTACGTCTGTGGTGGTGGCCGCAGTGGTGGCGATGGGGACGTCTCCTTAATTCAATGCCGGCCTCATCAATACCTTCAGGCCTGCAGGGGGGATAACACAGGAAATATGTATTAATTGAGACAGGAATTAATTTTGATTTAAGATGAAGTGATACATCAAATTACAAAAAATAAAAGAGGGGGGACCTTACATCTTATAATGATATATGCTGAAGATTCCATTTACCGCCACAAGGGCCGGTAAAGAACTCGTCTGGACAGAGGAAGTCAAGAGAGAGAGAGAGAATGGATAGCAGACTTAAGAGGAAAAATTAAATTAGAAAAATTATAATTGTCTTGATGCAAACGGCATCGATGATGACAGCAATATACAAAAAGAACACACACACATATATATATATATATATATATATATATATATATATATATATATATATATATATATATATATATATTACAGATGGTCACAGAAAAAGCAAAGCTTTCCAATCAAATATTGCTAACAAGAAGCTAAAATCAACATCGGCGCTTCCTCCTCCCCCCCCCCCCCCCCCTCCCCTCCCCAGAAAAGCAATGCATTTCTAATCATTGGATATCAAAGCTGTCAAATGTGTGATGACATAATCTTCTTTCCCCCGTCCATCCAAACTGTCAAGGAAGACACCGCCAGTACTGCAGTCCCACAAGATCACTCTCAGCTGGAACTCGAAGACAGCATAGAGTGATTTCTTTCAGAATAAACAGCCAATAGACATTGACTCTACGAAACTGCATTGGACGTTTGTGCCCAAAAATATGAAAAGTGAGTATTCTGTTCGCATCTTCCTGCGACCAACAACCATCAAGAGCAGTAACAACAGAAAATAATAATGCACAGCTTTACTAGTAATATCAGACGAACTACAACACTTCACTAAAAACCAGGAGTTTTAATGTTGAGACGAACAACTTTCTGATGCACTGTGTCTACAGACTTGCAACCGTGTCAAGTCAAAACATTTCAACATATTAAAACATATGATAAATGATTCACATATTTACCAAGCTACGTTGACAAGATATGGTTATCTTCTTGAGGTTATCTTGAGATGATTTCGGGGCTTTAGTGTCCCCGCGGCCCGGTCCTCGACCAGGCCTCCACCCCCAGGAAGCAGCCCGTGACAGCTGACTAACACCCAGGTACCTATTTTACTGCTAGGTAACAGGGGCATAGGGTGAAAGAAACTCTGCCCATTGTTTCTAGCCGGCGCCCGGGATCGAACCCGGGACCACAGGATCACAAGTCCAGCGTGCTGTCCGCTCGGCCGACCGGCTCCCTGGTCGTGGGAGAAGTTAAAATGGAAAGCGTACCTTCCAAAACTTATGTCATTGATCACTGAAAGTCTTAGTGCTGTTTAATAACTTCTAGATTAAAATACTTTTCATATGGAAATAAGAACAAGAATGAAATGATTCAGTGAACAGGATATCCCCAAGTTTTGGTACCTGTTTTCGTCTTCTAAGACGACCCCTACTGGAAGGTCGTCCGTGTCGCTGAGAGCGTCGTCCTGGTCCTCCAGGACGTAGCCTGAAGTGGCACACACCAAGGCCAGGAGACCTAGTAGCACGAAGCTGTACCTGTGGGGGAGAGGTGAGAGGAGAGGGTGAGAGATATGATAACACGAAGCTGTACCTGTGGGGGAGAGGTAAGAGGAGAAGTGAGAAACATGATAACACGAAGCTGTAGCTGTGGGGAAGAGGTGTGAGAGTCGTCTGTATATTAACGTGTCGTTTGAAATGATATAAAAACTGTGGCGTTCATGTGCAGAAAGTTTTGTAAAGTTTGCAGTGTAATAGCCCATCCACTCCTAGTCCGGAATACTAATATATTCTTCATTACACCTCAATTTCTACATATTTAGTGTAAGATTGCTTGTATTAAGTCTATGAGAGATTATGATAATTGGGTTCATTATTATTATTCTCATCCTATTACAAAATGTGAACACAGTTCATATGTTGAACATTTGTTTTAAGCATTTATATATTTGTTCATAAACTGACTGTTTGATAAGTTCATGTATGAAAGCATATGGATATGAAAAACATTATTATATCAGAAAAACGAATTGAAAACCTAACTGATCCTAACTATTTACACCAACAATAAAAAAAAATTTGCCATAGCAAATAAAATAAATGGTGCCATAGCAGTAAAAAAAAATACATTATCAATTTTTAGCAAAATTACTGCAGCTCAGCTTATAATAAGTAGTTTGAAGCTTAATTTAGAACATCTGAGTACATCAAGATTATCTGTAGGTCAACTGAGCCTCAGTCAGAAAACTCACCTCATGTTGGAGTTTACTGGTGATGAGATAACACTAGAGAACAGTAAGCTGGGCCAGGGTTGGAATGATACAGCTCGGAGAAGAACCCAGTTATATACTGCCCATCCAAGCCTCCACGTATGTATTTTGGTGATACATTTTATCTTGAACTGACATTTGCTGCTGGAATAGTAGACTTATTACCTTCCAATGACGCAGGTACTGCAAATGGTGCACTCGTGTTTATTTGTTATTAAAATATCCCTACGTGTAATGCTTCTATAATTTGGCATTAACGAAATTTGTATGTAGCTTTGTGTCTATCAGTTTGTTCTCACTGTTATGATTACCTACCTTGAGGTTACCTTGAGGTGCTTCCGGGGCTTAGCGTCCACGCGGCCCGGTCGTCGACCAGGCCTCCTGGTTGCCGGACTGATCAACCAGGCTGTTGGACGCGGCTGCTCGCAGCCTGACGTATGAGTCAAAGCCTGGTTGATCAGGTTGATGATTGTTCATATATCATACAGAATTATCCAGCAATGTCCTCTTTGTGACAAGAATCTGCATAAATCTGAAAAAACATATATATATATATATATATATATATATATATATATATATATATATATATATATATATATATATATATATATGCGAACAAGCCTGAATGGTTCCCAGGACTATATGCAACTGAAAACTCACACCCCAGAAGTGACTCGAACCCATACTGCCAGGAGCAACGCAACTGGTATGTACAGGACGCCTTAATACGCTTGACCATCACGACCGGACATGAGGTGATAGCCGAAGCTATTTGAACCCCCCCCCCCCCCCCGCCCGTCGGCACCCGGATGGTAATCTTGGGCATAGCATTTTATCAAATCACCTCATTCTTTGGGGCGCACGTGAGGAACACAAATGCGAACATTCCTGAATGGTACCCAGGACTATATGGAACTGATATATATATATATATATATATATATATATATATATATATATATATATATATATATATATATATATATATATGCACAGACTTGCCTATATAACTCGCAAGCTGAAGTTTATAACTTTATAACACTCAACCCACCAGGAGACTCGAACCCTGGCCCACAGAGTGGCAGGTACAGGTGCAATGGATACAGTGTGTACCTGCCACTCTGTGGGCCAGGGTTCGAGTCTCCTGGTGGGTTGAGTGTAAAAAAGTTATATATATATATATATATATATATATATATATATATATATATATATATATATATATATATATATATATATAATATCCTCTTGTCACAAAGAGGATATTGCTGGATAATTCTGTATAATATATGAGCAATCATAACAATGAGAACAAACTGATAGGCACAAAGCTACACACAAAATTCGTTAATGCCAAATTATAGAAGCATTACACGTAGGGTTATTTTAATAAAAATAAGCACGAGTGCACCATTTGCAGTACCTGCGTCATTGAGAGGTAATAATTCTACTATTCAAACAGCAAATGTCAGTGTGTGTGTGTATATATATATATATATATATATATATATATATATATATATATATATATATATATATATATATATATATATATATATATATATATCAGTTGCATATAATCCTGGGGACCATATATATATATATATATATATATATATATATATATATATATATATATATATATATATATATATATATATATATATATATATACTGTATATATATAATATACATGTTGTTGAATATGACCGAAAAGGTAAGATTAATAATTCTAACAAGAATTTTCTCAATATTTCTTATGTTTTTTCTGTTTTTCTGCACTGTCGATGGTAATTAAAATGTCAATTCTCCAAAATTCTTTTTTATTTATGGTCTGACGCCTGAACGCGTTTCGTAATTCTTATTACATTTTCAAAGGCTTATTTTACACATAAAAATTCATCGTACTTATATTTGTTTTGGGTGAGGTGATATGGCACAAAAGTATTGGGTGAGGTGACAAACACAACACAGAACACGAAACAATCGGTCTTCCGAAATCCGAAACAATAGATTTTCTGTTTTTTCTTTGGCTGAGCCGAGCTGTTGTTGGAGTTTGGTAATGTGGCCTCCATGAGGAGGTCTTGTACCGAGTAGGTGTCGTGTTTGTGGTGAGGCGGTGCAGCTCCTACTAAGATTTCCTCGTCTGAAGAGTCTGAAACCTCTGTAGTTGGTGGTTTTGTCTTTCGTCTCACAGCCTGAAGTAGGCTCAGGTGTCGTGGATTGGTGGTAGAAGCTATTTCAGGAGCGTTGGTGGTGTTGTTAGCATTTGTAGACAGCACGATTGATGAATCCATGGATAGCAAGATTGATGGTTAGAAGGCTTGATAGATGATTGGGTAAATAGATAGATCAATTAATAGATGGATAGATGAATTGATAGATGGATAGATTAATACATAATTGGATGTAGAGACGGATAGATTGATGTACAAATAGAGGGATTTATAGAAATATATATAGAAATATATACAGATACAGATGATAGATGGATAGATAAATGTATGGATAGAAAGATAGATGCATATATTGATGAGTGAATAGCTGTATAAATAGATTGATAGGTGGATAGTTAGAGGATAGGTGGATAGATAGATAGACAGAAAGATTCACCACCTTCCCTACTCTTCACCACTTTCCCTTCATTCTGTAGCATCTTAGTGAGGATGGAGTCTTTTTACATAGCGAGACTGGAAATTATTAGGATTTGCCCTTTTCAGCATAAGTAAATGGGGCTTGAACCTGACCAGCCTATGACCATCCCAGGATAAAGACCAGTCACCCTGAAGAGTTTGGTGAGTCCTGCTGCAAGCGTCTGGCCACAACCCTCGTGCTGAGAAATATACTTTTGATAGATATTCCTGAATGTGACAGAAAGAGCTAGACCAATGATTCCAGCACGAACCTTATTTATAAATACATATTATGAGCTTCAGTAGAGAAGGAAGGTTAAAACAAACTCCAAAATTTATTCTGTTCACCTGGGCTGTAGGAATCTTGAACCGTAGACCCAATGCATTTGAGGCCGAAGCTCTATCGACTGGGCTATGAGTAGTCTTAATAAGGAAAGTCCAAAATTCCTTGTTACCGTTTTGTGTTAATTTTTTTTATATGAACAAGTTAACTTGAAAAAGGAGTACATAACCATGATGGATGAGGTGATACAATGTGTCACAGGGGTCAATAAGCTCTCTGTATTTACGTTGTTTCACATGATGACTGGTCCAGTGTACTGGATGCAATACGTTTTGTTTTGATAACCTTAGAATACATCAAAGTGAGCTCAGGTATACCATTTAGAAAATATATGATTTGTATATACAAACACTAAGATGGTAGACTAGTTTACATTCTACTAGGCGAGTTCTAATGATCAAAGTAACGCCATTATTGTACGTGGAATCCAGGATTGAAATTAATTCAGTCCATACCATTCAGTAAATTAATCTTTATTATTCCAAATTATTAACAAATACAGCAGTAAAATGCCTGAAATCATTTGAACAATATTATTCATGTTATTTAAATAATTCCCTTCACCTTTAACAATAATGTGCTTCCAGTCAAGTGGACAATATCATCATGTCACTTTACACAAATTCTTCGTGTCACTTTAAAAATATAAGGAGCCTCTCGTCATCTCAACAATCTTTTGTTACATGTTATTTGAACATGATTCTCTCCTCAAAACTTATTACATATAAGAAGAAGAACATAGAACATTAGAAGATAAGAATGACGGTCTCTGCAGAAGACCTATTGGCCCTTACGAGGCAGCTTCTATTTATTTTAACTCAGAAACACAACTTCAAGATATATTAATGACCGAAACGTTGCATGTAATTTGACGTGTGGTAAAATATACAAATATTCTACCCACTAGGTAACTACTGTAAGCTGATAGTGCATTTTGTTCCTAAATATAATATTATTAGTAAGTGAATAGAACTGAATTTATCTGCAAGTATTCTTCACTTGACATTATTACAAAAGTAATTGGGATAATTTGTTTTAAAACATTATAACTGTAACCATTACTGATGTTGTTGCTTTGTTGATGTTAGGGGGTGTTGCTTGCTTTGTTGTTTTGTGTTGATATTATATTTGTTTCGTTCTTGTTTTATACATTTTAATTTGTTATTTTTTATTACTCCTTTCTTATCCTTGTTTAGTTCTTGATGGTGTTGACGTTCATTTTATTCGTGTGTGTTTTTGCTATTTAAATAGATTCTTTTATTTTTATGTTACCCATTGTTGTTGTTCTTCTTTTAGGTGTTTACCTAAGCTACCATTCATATTCTTGCTGCTGGTCCTGGCTGTGTTTCTGTCTGTTCATATTCTTTGTTCTGTATATTTTATTTGTACCACTTTTAAGTTTCTTTTGGCTTCATGTTTTTGTTATGAATCTGTCATCAACCCTCTTGCTTCTATCTTGTTGTTATTTCTGTTACGAAAGATGTAAAGATAACATATACAATATCTTTAATAAAAGTAAGCAGGTGCTCTCTGTGCTACGATGGTCGTATTACGAAAATCCAAACACGTGTCGTTTCTCAATCAATGGTCTATACGGTGGTAGTTGGGATAGTGGTGGTGGTAGTTGGGGTAGTGGTGGTGGTAGATGGAGTAGTGGTGATAGTAGTTGTACTCACCTAGTTTTGCTTGCGGCGGATTAAGCTTTGGCTCTTTGTTCCCGGCTCTCAATCATCAATCACCTGGTGTACAGGTTCCTGAGCCTATTGGGCTCTATCATATCTACATTTGAAACTGTGTATGGAGTCAGCCTCCACCACATCACTGCTTAATGCCCACCATTTGTTAACAACTCTGACACTGATTTTTTAAAATTTTCTGAGGCACTATTCCTCCACAGCTGCGGCAGCTGTGGTGGTATCTGGTGCAGCGGTGGTGGTATCTGGTGCAGCTGTGGTAATATCTATGGTGCAGCTGTGGTAGTATCTGGTGCAGCTGTGGTGGTATCTATGGTGCAGCTGTGGTAGTATCTATGGTCCACCTGTGGTGGTATCTGGTGCAGCTGTGGTAGTATCTGGTGCAGCTGTGGTAGTATCTGGTGCAGCTGTGGTAGTATCTATGGTCCACCTGTGGTGGTATCTGGTGCAGCTGTGGTAGTATCTGGTGCAGCTGTGGTAGTATCTATGGTGCAGCTGTGGTGGTATCTGGTGCAGCTGTGGTGGTATCTGGTGCAGCTGTGGTGGTATCTGGTGCAGCTGTGGTGGTATCTGGTGCAGCTGTGGTAGTATCTGGTGCAGCCGTGGTAGTATCTGGTGCAGCTGTGGTAGTATCTGGTGCAGCTGTGGTGGTATCTGGTGCAGCTGTGGTGGTATCTGGTGCAGCTGTGGTTGTATCTGGTGCAGCTGTGGTAGTATCTGGTGCAGCTGTGGTAGTATCTGGTGCAGCTGTGGTAGTATCTGGTGCAGCTGTGGTGGTATCTGGTGCAGCTGTGGTGGTATCTGGTGCAGCTGTGGTGGTATCTGGTGCAGCTGTGGTGGTATCTGGTGCAGCTGTGGTGGTATCTGGTGCAGCTGTGGTGTTATCTGGTGCAGCTGTGGTGGTGGTCGTTGTGGTAGTAGTGGCGGTGGTGGTGGTAGTTGGGCTAGTAGTGGTTGGAGTGGTGGTCGTTGTGCTAGTAGTGGTTGGAGTGGTGGTCGTTGTGCTAGTAGTGGTTGGAGTGGTGGTCGTTGTGCTAGTAGTGGTTGGAGTGGTGGTCGTTGTGCTAGTAGTGGTTGGAGTGGTGGTCGTTGTGCTAGTAGTGGTTGGAGTGGTGGTCGTTGTGCTAGTAGTGGTTGGAGTTGTGGTAGTGGTTCTAGTAGTGGTTGGAGTTGTGGTAATTCTTCTAGTAGTGGTTGGAGTTGTGGTAGTTGTTCTAGTAGTGGTTGGAGTGGTGGTTTTAGTAGTCCTCCTGGTTGTGTGTCTATGATGATGTCCGTGTCCCTGACCGTGTCCGTGTCCCTGACCGTGTCCGTGTTTGTGTCCGCGTCCTTGGTGGCCGCGTCCGTGCTTCTGGCGGCTGTTTCTCCTTAATTCAATGTCAGCAACATCGCTCTGTTCGGCCCTGCAGTGTATAATACATAATATATATTAACAAATGCAAGTATTTGTTACACTATATATATATATATATATATATATATATATATATATATATATATATATATATATATATATATATATATATATATATATATATATGTTATTGAATATGCCCAAAAGGATAAGATTAATGCTTCTAACACGAATCTTTTCAATATTTCTTACATTTTTCTTCATTGTCAGGGGTAATTGAAAAATTAACTCTAAAGTTCATTTTCACATATTTATTTAAGGTCTGACGCCTAAAAGTGTTTTGCAAGGACTTCTCACATTTTCAAAGACAAATTTTTACACACATCATTTCATGCTTATATTCGTTTTTGGGTGAGGTGATATGACATAAATGTTTTTGGGTGAGGAGACAAAAGACAAAACATGAATCAATCATATTTGCTGCTTCTATATTGCTATATTGCTCCTGCTATTTCTATGTTGGCTTAGGATCTTGAAGTGGGTAGAATATAGTTATGTGTTAATTGGCTGTTGATAGCTGGTGTTGACTTTTCGATGAGTAGGGCTTCACTGATGTCGAGATTCCTGTTATCGTTGTATCTATCAATGATTTCTGTGTTGTTTGAAAAGATTTCTCTGATGATGGTCTCGTTGGGTTAGGAGATTATATGTTTCTTGATGGAGCCCTGTTATTTGTGCATTGTTAATCGCCTAGAAAGAGACGTTGTTGTCTTACATATATACTGAGATCTTTGGGGCTGACAGTCCCCAAGTGGGCATGTGAAGCATAGACAACGTTGATTTCGTCCAAGGCATTCTGTTTGGTGTCTGGAGAGCTCTTCATGAGTAGGTTGGCCGTTTTCTTGTTTTTGTAATACATTGTCAATTGTATCTTCTGATTTTGTCTGTTGGGATAACGTTCCTATTAATAATATATTTCAGGACACTTTCCTCAGCTTTATAAGCCGTCGTAAAGAAGTTCCAGTAAAAACAGTCTAATAGGAGGTACAAGTGTTGTGTTAGTGTATTCTTCAGAGGTTGCATGGCGTTTCACCTTTCTTTTTATGACGTCTTCAACATAACCGTTAATGAAGTTATTGTTGACTATGACCTGCCTTACACTGCAGAGTTCTTCATCGACTTGCTTCCAACCAGAGCTGTGAGTAAGAGCTCTGTCGACGTAAGCGTTGACAACACTCCTCTTGTACCAGTCTAGGCAGACATTATTGTCATTAAGGCCCATTCCTATGTTTGTTTCCTTAGTGTAGACTGCAGTGTGGAAGACACCATTCCTTTCTGTGACTGTTACACCTAGAAAGGGCAGCTTCCCATCGCTCTCCATGTCGTAAGTGAAAATTAACACCGAATTTTGCTCGAATACCTCTTTCAGCTGCTACAGACATCTGACATCTGATACCTGCATAAAAGTGTTGTCAACATACCTGCAGTATATGGCGGGTTTCATGTCCATGTCAACTAAAACCCTCTGCTCTATGGTGCTCATCTAGAAGTTCGCAAACATGACACCTAGGGGAGAACCCAAGGCGATCCTATCTACTTGCTTATACATGCGCCCATCGGGACTCAAGAAGGGTGCCTCTTTAGTGAAGGCTTGGAGTAACTTTCTCTGTATGCTCTCTGGTATGTCAAGAGGAATACAAGTCGGATCACGTTACACTCTGTCCATCATCATCCTGATTGTTTCGTCCACAACGATAGCAGGAGACTCGACATCCACGAGGCCCTACACATAAAAATAAGTCAACACCAGCAATCAACAGCCAATTAATACATTACTATATTTTACCCACTTCAAGATCCCGAACCATTAGAACCCCGTTAAGAAAGATACGAGATTGAAGTTTGTTCATTAATTTAGATCTTGACTGGAAAACGGAAATATCATTGCGTTCTCATTTTCGTCACTGGGTTATATTCCTGGATAAGCAACAGACTCGATTGCTATCTAAGGAACTTTTCAGGGTCACAATCATATGACCATAAATTACAAGTACAGTATGTATTCTCTCTGAATGTTCTCTCAACAGGACACATTAGTACAGCAACTAAAGAAAAACTACGGGCTCACCATAGCCCGTGCTACCAACAACAACACCTAAAGAAAACAGTGAACAATTGTGCATCGTGGGGCTGGCTGATGACTAGGATAAGTTTTTGTGAACTGCTAAGACGAACAATTCTTACGATATTGATCAATAAGAACACGCCAGGTGTAAGATGGTTCATCTTTGAGACAAAAAAAAAGAGAGCAAAACAATAGGGGAGAACTTCAGTTTTCTTTTAGCAGTTTATTCAAAAGTTTTCGTACCTGTCCCCATCGTCGTCTTCGAAGACGACCCGTTCTGGACGGTCGTCGGTGTCGCCAAGTGCATCGTCCTGGTCCTTCAGAACGTAGCCTGAAGTGGCACATACGAAGGCCAAAAGACCCAGCAGCACGAATTTGTACCTGAGGGGGAGAGGTGAGAAAAAAAAGAGTGAGAGGTAAAATAGTTAAAACGACGCTGATAAGAATGTTTGGTGAAGGCAGGTTTGTTGATAGTGAGGTCAAGGCAACCTTACCTAATAGGTCAAGTATGTCATGGCTTAAAACACATTAACACCAGGGGGGATCCACTAACACCAAGGGAGATAGGGGTGTTCACTAACACGAGGGGGGTCCACAAACACCAAGGGGCCCCATCAAGATGGTGTTATAGCTGTTTAATTCCCTGACTGACTAGAGGATGGGGGGGCCCGTAAACAGATCCGGCTCCGAGTGAGGTAATATTAATTGATGGTGTTGATGATGGGGGTTGACAATTACGTGGATGATAATGACAATGAGATGGATTATAGTTATCAGAATGAGACACTTTTCGCAACTACACAAATCCCTCCACATCAGATAGACTCAGGAAGTTTATAGTTGTGACATATATAAACTAAATTAAGGTAATAGCAATGCTATCATGGCTGAGGAAGCTCTCAGCGTACTCATTTACAACGATAACATCGTAAACATCAGCTCTAGGCAATACAAAATGGCTCTGGTTATCACCAAAAAAGTAATGGTTATCATACAGGAATGTCTAGAGTTGAATTGATGATTTTGTCAATTCACGCACTTGAAGATTTGGTGATTTGACAATGAACTATTAATTTACATGGAACTATCGACCAATCCTCGAAAACTTACTTAACCACTGTACTGCATTATGAAATAAAAGGGGACTGTAATGAACGTAATACGACCACGTTTTTCAGTTCGGTATCGAGCTCGGTATCAATAGTTCGGTCTTCGAACTATCAAATTTTTGTCGCAGCTTCGACTTCACACTTGGGGTGTCCACGGTTCGAATCTCCTAGAACCCAGGTGAATGGAAGGTTAGGTTACTGTGTTACTGCTGAAATGTCCTTTGTAACACCATTTGTATAAAATGTTGTTAGTTTTATGGCACAATTTATACTTTAATCTCTTGTCTAACAGTCGCTATAAGTATTATGATTCTGTTGGATGTTTATAGACGACAAAAAAGAAGTTCATGACACTGTGGACCAAACCACACACTAGAAATTCAAGAGACGAAGACGTTTCGGTCAGTCCACGACCATTATCAAGTCGATTGACAATCGACTTGAGAATGGTCCAGGAGGGATCAAACCGTCGTCGTCTCTTCAATTTCTAGTGTGTGGTTTGGTCAACATTTTTCAGCCACTTTATTGTGACTTTTCATCTCCATAACACTGCCTGTCTCTTGAGGTCTTATATTAATGTTTAATACAACTATTTAGTTTTAAGGAAATCAGTAAATTAGAGAAACCCTGGTTTGAACAAAACGTAAATTATGTTGTTTGCACAAATAAAACGCAAAAAGGCATATCAGTTAAATGGCGTCGGAAATTTAGAATACATCTAGCAGAGTTCATCTTAGAATAACTACTCTCAAGTTTTGCACATGAATAGCAAAGAACATATGAGCTTCCAATTGGACAGTTTATCACAGCCAGAACACGCACCTCATGTTGAAGTTTAGTGAAGGTGAGATGACAGTAGAGAGCAGCAGGCTAGTTGAAGGCAGCGGGCTGGTAGAAGGTGGGAATGACACAGGTCCGAGAGGGGAACAGTTATATACAGTCCAACGATCTAGCCTCCACGTGTGTGATTAATGGCCCTTGATCTTACATTGACTGCAAGAGACACAGAAGTATCAAATTTATGTCGCAATTTCTGCTATTGAGACAGTCGTGCATGTTTTTATTAGCCACATTTGCAGTTCAATATTTTATTGCAGTTGCATATTTTATATCAAACGACAGCTAAATGGGGCCACGTGTGTCTCTTTTGCTTCGCTGTGGTCTACTATTGATCCATGCAGAACTATCCATCACCAACGTCTTTATGTGGAGATTCAAAGGAAGCTGTCATTAGAACAGCCATTAGAATAAGTTTGAATACGCGGGCTGAAGTGCATCATAACTGCGACTAACATAAATTAACAGGTAAAGAGGGAAAAATATTTTCTGTCTGTTGAAAACTTATATTTTGCATCAAAATTTTGATATATAACAATGATTTGTGAGAGAAGAAAAGTTGAAGAAACTGCGGTAAAGTTTAAAACAATTTCATTAAAACAAGAATGGATATTGAGAACCCATGTGTGAATGTAACGAGAATTAAAGACCCTACACAGTTGCAGTATATTAGGAGAAATCTCTCGGTGAACGATACAGTAACAATGCTGAACATAGAAGGAGGAGATCATAATTCAGGTGACAAAGATCTTGACAGAACACAAACACAGATATCAATAAAGTATTCGAACTTTAATTACCAGACGAAGGCCACGAAAGAGATCCGAGTGTGAGACTTGAGAACACACAGTGACCACAGAGGGAAACAAACTTAAGTATATAAATATTTAACTGTAACAAAGGCAGCAGCAGGAAGAGACAGCATCCCACTTTAGGGTCAGCAAGACGCATTACGTTTATCTCTCATGATACTCTTCAATGCATCCAAGGAAAGAAGAAATAGACCGGAAAGTTATTCAACTAATAATGTTATTCCGATTTTCACAAAAGAACACAGTCATCAGCCCCTTACACAAGAATTTCTTAAACAGATATAATCCATAAGGCAATATTACACATATTAGAAGATTAATGAAACCTACAATTTTGATTTGTTGAGGAAAAGTCCTGGATGACAAGACAATAAAGAGTCAAGGGGAAAGGGCAGTTGGACTGCATCTTCATTGTCTACCAAAAAGTCTTTGAAGTTTTTAAAGTTTTCTTTGTTAAAGTTTTTATATGAACAAGTTGACTTGAACAAGCGAGTACATAACCAAGATGGATGAGATAATACAAGGTGTCACAGGGGTCAAGCTCTCTGTAATTACGTTGTTTCATATGATGACTAGTTCAGCGTACTGGATACATTACGTTTTGTTTTGATGACATTAGAATACTTCAAAGTGAGCTGAGGCATACCATTTAGAAGATGTATGATGTATGTATATACAAACACGAAAATGGTAGACAAGTATACATTCTACTAGACGAGTTGTAATGATCAACGGAACGCCATTGTTATTCGTGGAATACAGAATTGGAATTAATTCAGTCTATACCATACAGTATATTAATCTTTATTATTCCAAATTATTAACAAGTACAGCAGTAAAATGCCTGAAATCTGAACAATATTATTCTTCATGTTATTTAAACAATAATTCCCTTCACCAATTAACAATAATGTGCTTCCAGTCATGTGGACAATATCATCATGTCACTTTACAAAAATTCTTCGTATCACTTTAAAAATATAAGGAGCCTCTCGTCATCTCAACAATCTTTTGTTACATGTTATTTGAACATGATTCTCTCCTCAAAACTTATTACATATAAGAAGAAGAACATAGAACATAAGAAGATAAGAATGACGGTCTCTGCAGAAGACCTATTGGCCCTTACGAGGCAGCTTCTATTTATTTTAACTCAGAAACACAACTTCAAGATATATTAATGACCGAAACGTTGCATGTAATTTGACGTGTGGTAAAATATACAAATATTCTACCCACTAGGTAACTACTGTAAGCTGATAGTGCATTTTGTTCCTAAATATAATATTATTAGTAAGTGAATAGAACTGAATTTATCTGCAAGTATTCTTCACTTGACATTATTACAAAAGTAATTGGGATAATTTGTTTTAAAACATAATCACTGTAACCATTACTGATGTTGTTGCTTTGTTGATGTTAGGGGTGTTGCTTGCTTTGTTGTTTTGTGTTGATATTATATTTGTTTCGTTCTTGTTTTATACATTTTAATTTGTTATTTTTTATTACTCCTTTCTTATCCTTGTTTAGTTCTTGATGGTGTTGTCGTTCATTTTATTCGTGTGTGTTTTTGCTATTTAAATAGATTCTTTTATTTTTATGTTACCCATTGTTGTTGTTCTTCTTTTAGGTGTTTACCTTAGCTACCATTCATGTTCTTGCTGCTGGTCCTGGCTGTGTTTCTGTCTGTTCATATTCTTTGTTCTGTATATTTTATTTGTACCACTTTTAAGTTTCTTTTGGCTTCATGTTTTTGTTATGAATCTGTCATCAACCCTCTTGCATCTATCTTGTTGGTTTTTCTGTTACGAAAGATGTAAAGATAACATATACAATATCTTTAATAAAAGTAAGCAGGTGCTCTCTGTGCTACGATGGTCGTATTACGAAAATCCAAACACGTGTCGTTTCTCAATCAATGGTCTATACGGTGGTAGTTGGGATAGTGGTGGTGGTAGTTGGGGTAGTGGTGGTGGTAGATGGAGTAGTGGTGATAGTAGTTGTACTCACCTAGTTTTGCTTGCGGCGGATTAAGCTTTGGCTCTTTGTTCCCGGCTCTCAATCATCAATCACCTGGTGTACAGGTTCCTGAGCCTATTGGGCTCTATCATATCTACATTTGAAACTGTGTATGGAGTCAGCCTCCACCACATCACTGCTTAATGCCCACCATTTGTTAACAACTCTGACACTGATTTTTTTAAATTTTCTGAGGCACTATTCCTCCACAGCTGCGGCAGCTGTGGTGGTATCTGGTGCAGCGGTGGTGGTATCTGGTGCAGCTGTGGTAATATCTATGGTGCAGCTGTGGTAGTATCTGGTGCAGCTGTGGTGGTATCTATGGTGCAGCTGTGGTAGTATCTATGGTCCACCTGTGGTGGTATCTGGTGCAGCTGTGGTAGTATCTGGTGCAGCTGTGGTAGTATCTGGTGCAGCTGTGGTAGTATCTATGGTCCACCTGTGGTGGTATCTGGTGCAGCTGTGGTAGTATCTGGTGCAGCTGTGGTAGTATCTATGGTGCAGCTGTGGTGGTATCTGGTGCAGCTGTGGTGGTATCTGGTGCAGCTGTGGTGGTATCTGGTGCAGCTGTGGTGGTATCTGGTGCAGCTGTGGTAGTATCTGGTGCAGCCGTGGTAGTATCTGGTGCAGCTGTGGTAGTATCTGGTGCAGCTGTGGTGGTATCTGGTGCAGCTGTGGTGGTATCTGGTGCAGCTGTGGTTGTATCTGGTGCAGCTGTGGTAGTATCTGGTGCAGCTGTGGTAGTATCTGGTGCAGCTGTGGTAGTATCTGGTGCAGCTGTGGTGGTATCTGGTGCAGCTGTGGTGGTATCTGGTGCAGCTGTGGTGGTATCTGGTGCAGCTGTGGTGGTATCTGGTGCAGCTGTGGTGGTATCTGGTGCAGCTGTGGTGGTATCTGGTGCAGCTGTGGTGGTATCTGGTGCAGCTGTGGTGGTGGTCGTTGTGGTAGTAGTGGCGGTGGTGGTGGTAGTTGGGCTAGTAGTGGTTGGAGTGGTGGTCGTTGTGCTAGTAGTGGTTGGAGTGGTGGTCGTTGTGCTAGTAGTGGTTGGAGTGGTGGTCGTTGTGCTAGTAGTGGTTGGAGTGGTGGTCGTTGTGCTAGTAGTGGTTGGAGTGGTGGTCGTTGTGCTAGTAGTGGTTGGAGTGGTGGTCGTTGTGCTAGTAGTGGTTGGAGTTGTGGTAGTGGTTCTAGTAGTGGTTGGAGTTGTGGTAATTCTTCTAGTAGTGGTTGGAGTTGTGGTAGTTGTTCTAGTAGTGGTTGGAGTGGTGGTTTTAGTAGTCCTCCTGGTTGTGTGTCTATGATGATGTCCGTATCCCTGACCGTGTCCGTGTCCGTGTCCGTGTCCCTGACCGTGTCCGTGTTTGTGTCCGCGTCCTTGGTGGCCGCGTCCGTGCTTCTGGCGGCTGTTTCTCCTTAATTCAATGTCAGCAACATCGCTCTGTTCGGCCCTGCAGTGTATAATACATAATATATATTAACAAATGCAAGTATTTGTTACACTATATATATATATATATATATATATATATATATATATATATATATATATATATATATATATATATATGTTATTGAATATGCCCAAAAGGATAAGATTAATGCTTCTAACACGAATCTTTTCAATATTTCTTACATTTTTCTTCATTGTCAGGGGTAATTGAAAAATTAACTCTAAAGTTCATTTTCACATATTTATTTAAGGTCTGACGCCTAAAAGTGTTTTGCAAGGACTTCTCACATTTTCAAAGACAAATTTTTACACACATCATTTCATGCTTATATTCGTTTTTGGGTGAGGTGATATGACATAAATGTTTTTGGGTGAGGAGACAAAAGACAAAACATGAATCAATCATATTTGCTGCTTCTATATTGCTATATTGCTCCTGCTATTTCTATGTTGGCTTAGGATCTTGAAGTGGGTAGAATATAGTTATGTGTTAATTGGCTGTTGATAGCTGGTGTTGACTTTTCGATGAGTAGGGCTTCACTGATGTCGAGATTCCTGTTATCGTTGTATCTATCAATGATTTCTGTGTTGTTTGAAAAGATTTCTCTGATGATGGTCTCGTTGGGTTAGGAGATTATATGTTTCTTGATGGAGCCCTGTTATTTGTGCATTGTTAATCGCCTAGAAAGAGACGTTGTTGTCTTACATATATACTGAGATCTTTGGGGCTGACAGTCCCCAAGTGGGCATGTGAAGCATAGACAACGTTGATTTCGTCCAAGGCATTCTGTTTGGTGTCTGGAGAGCTCTTCATGAGTAGGTTGGCCGTTTTCTTGTTTTTGTAATACATTGTCAATTGTATCTTCTGATTTTGTCTGTTGGGATAACGTTCCTATTAATAATATATTTCAGGACACTTTCCTCAGCTTTATAAGCCGTCGTAAAGAAGTTCCAGTAAAAACAGTCTAATAGGAGGTACAAGTGTTGTGTTAGTGTATTCTTCAGAGGTTGCATGGCGTTTCACCTTTCTTTTTATGACGTCTTCAACATAACCGTTAATGAAGTTATTGTTGACTATGACCTGCCTTACACTGCAGAGTTCTTCATCGACTTGCTTCCAACCAGAGCTGTGAGTAAGAGCTCTGTCGACGTAAGCGTTGACAACACTCCTCTTGTACCAGTCTAGGCAGACATTATTGTCATTAAGGCCCATTCCTATGTTTGTTTCCTTAGTGTAGACTGCAGTGTGGAAGACACCATTCCTTTCTGTGACTGTTACACCTAGAAAGGGCAGCTTCCCATCGCTCTCCATGTCGTAAGTGAAAATTAACACCGAATTTTGCTCGAATACCTCTTTCAGCTGCTACAGACATCTGACATCTGATACCTGCATAAAAGTGTTGTCAACATACCTGCAGTATATGGCGGGTTTCATGTCCATGTCAACTAAAACCCTCTGCTCTATGGTGCTCATCTAGAAGTTCGCAAACATGACACCTAGGGGAGAACCCAAGGCGATCCTATCTACTTGCTTATACATGCGCCCATCGGGACTCAAGAAGGGTGCCTCTTTAGTGAAGGCTTGGAGTAACTTTCTCTGTATGCTCTCTGGTATGTCAAGAGGAATACAAGTCGGATCACGTTACACTCTGTCCATCATCATCCTGATTGTTTCGTCCACAACGATAGCAGGAGACTCGACATCCACGAGGCCCTACACATAAAAATAAGTCAACACCAGCAATCAACAGCCAATTAATACATTACTATATTTTACCCACTTCAAGATCCCGAACCATTAGAACCCCGTTAAGAAAGATACGAGATTGAAGTTTGTTCATTAATTTAGATCTTGACTGGAAAACGGAAATATCATTGCGTTCTCATTTTCGTCACTGGGTTATATTCCTGGATAAGCAACAGACTCGATTGCTATCTAAGGAACTTTTCAGGGTCACAATCATATGACCATAAATTACAAGTACAGTATGTATTCTCTCTGAATGTTCTCTCAACAGGACACATTAGTACAGCAACTAAAGAAAAACTACGGGCTCACCATAGCCCGTGCTACCAACAACAACACCTAAAGAAAACAGTGAACAATTGTGCATCGTGGGGCTGGCTGATGACTAGGATAAGTTTTTGTGAACTGCTAAGACGAACAATTCTTACGATATTGATCAATAAGAACACGCCAGGTGTAAGATGGTTCATCTTTGAGACAAAAAAAAAGAGAGCAAAACAATAGGGGAGAACTTCAGTTTTCTTTTAGCAGTTTATTCAAAAGTTTTCGTACCTGTCCCCATCGTCGTCTTCGAAGACGACCCGTTCTGGACGGTCGTCGGTGTCGCCAAGTGCATCGTCCTGGTCCTTCAGAACGTAGCCTGAAGTGGCACATACGAAGGCCAAAAGACCCAGCAGCACGAATTTGTACCTGAGGGGGAGAGGTGAGAAAAAAAAGAGTGAGAGGTAAAATAGTTAAAACGACGCTGATAAGAATGTTTGGTGAAGGCAGGTTTGTTGATAGTGAGGTCAAGGCAACCTTACCTAATAGGTCAAGTATGTCATGGCTTAAAACACATTAACACCAGGGGGGATCCACTAACACCAAGGGAGATAGGGGTGTTCACTAACACGAGGGGGGTCCACAAACACCAAGGGGCCCCATCAAGATGGTGTTATAGCTGTTTAATTCCCTGACTGACTAGAGGATGGGGGGGCCCGTAAACAGATCCGGCTCCGAGTGAGGTAATATTAATTGATGGTGTTGATGATGGGGGTTGACAATTACGTGGATGATAATGACAATGAGATGGATTATAGTTATCAGAATGAGACACTTTTCGCAACTACACAAATCCCTCCACATCAGATAGACTCAGGAAGTTTATAGTTGTGACATATATAAACTAAATTAAGGTAATAGCAATGCTATCATGGCTGAGGAAGCTCTCAGCGTACTCATTTACAACGATAACATCGTAAACATCAGCTCTAGGCAATACAAAATGGCTCTGGTTATCACCAAAAAAGTAATGGTTATCATACAGGAATGTCTAGAGTTGAATTGATGATTTTGTCAATTCACGCACTTGAAGATTTGGTGATTTGACAATGAACTATTAATTTACATGGAACTATCGACCAATCCTCGAAAACTTACTTAACCACTGTACTGCATTATGAAATAAAAGGGGACTGTAATGAACGTAATACGACCACGTTTTTCAGTTCGGTATCGAGCTCGGTATCAATAGTTCGGTCTTCGAACTATCAAATTTTTGTCGCAGCTTCGACTTCACACTTGGGGTGTCCACGGTTCGAATCTCCTAGAACCCAGGTGAATGGAAGGTTAGGTTACTGTGTTACTGCTGAAATGTCCTTTGTAACACCATTTGTATAAAATGTTGTTAGTTTTATGGCACAATTTATACTTTAATCTCTTGTCTAACAGTCGCTATAAGTATTATGATTCTGTTGGATGTTTATAGACGACAAAAAAGAAGTTCATGACACTGTGGACCAAACCACACACTAGAAATTCAAGAGACGAAGACGTTTCGGTCAGTCCACGACCATTATCAAGTCGATTGACAATCGACTTGAGAATGGTCCAGGAGGGATCAAACCGTCGTCGTCTCTTCAATTTCTAGTGTGTGGTTTGGTCAACATTTTTCAGCCACTTTATTGTGACTTTTCATCTCCATAACACTGCCTGTCTCTTGAGGTCTTATATTAATGTTTAATACAACTATTTAGTTTTAAGGAAATCAGTAAATTAGAGAAACCCTGGTTTGAACAAAACGTAAATTATGTTGTTTGCACAAATAAAACGCAAAAAGGCATATCAGTTAAATGGCGTCGGAAATTTAGAATACATCTAGCAGAGTTCATCTTAGAATAACTACTCTCAAGTTTTGCACATGAATAGCAAAGAACATATGAGCTTCCAATTGGACAGTTTATCACAGCCAGAACACGCACCTCATGTTGAAGTTTAGTGAAGGTGAGATGACGGTAGAGAGCAGCAGGCTAGTTGAAGGCAGCGGGCTGGTAGAAGGTGGGAATGACACAGGTCCGAGAGGGGAACAGTTATATACAGTCCAACGATCTAGCCTCCACGTGTGTGATTAATGGCCCTTGATCTTACATTGACTGCAAGAGACACAGAAGTATCAAATTTATGTCGCAATTTCTGCTATTGAGACAGTCGTGCATGTTTTTATTAGCCACATTTGCAGTTCAATATTTTATTGCAGTTGCATATTTTATATCAAACGACAGCTAAATGGGGCCACGTGTGTCTCTTTTGCTTCGCTGTGGTCTACTATTGATCCATGCAGAACTATCCATCACCAACGTCTTTATGTGGAGATTCAAAGGAAGCTGTCATTAGAACAGCCATTAGAATAAGTTTGAATACGCGGGCTGAAGTGCATCATAACTGCGACTAACATAAATTAACAGGTAAAGAGGGAAAAATATTTTCTGTCTGTTGAAAACTTATATTTTGCATCAAAATTTTGATATATAACAATGATTTGTGAGAGAAGAAAAGTTGAAGAAACTGCGGTAAAGTTTAAAACAATTTCATTAAAACAAGAATGGATATTGAGAACCCATGTGTGAATGTAACGAGAATTAAAGACCCTACACAGTTGCAGTATATTAGGAGAAATCTCTCGGTGAACGATACAGTAACAATGCTGAACATAGAAGGAGGAGATCATAATTCAGGTGACAAAGATCTTGGCAGAACACAAACACAGATATCAATAAAGTATTCGAACTTTAATTACCAGACGAAGGCCACGAAAGAGATCCGAGTGTGAGACTTGAGAACACGCAAGTGACCACAGAGGGAAACAAACTTAAGTATATAAATATTTAACTGTAACAAAGGCAGCAGCAGGAAGAGACAGCATCCCACTTTAGGGTCAGCAAGACGCATTACGTTTATCTCTCATGATACTCTTCAATGCATCCAAGGAAAGAAGAAATAGACCGGAAAGTTATTCAACTAATAATGTTATTCCGATTTTCACAAAAGAACACAGTCATCAGCCCCTTACACAAGAATTTCTTACACAGATATAATCCATAAGGCAATATTACACATATTAGAAGATTAATGAAACCTACAATTTTGATTTGTTGAGGAAAAGTCCTGGATGACAAGACAATAAAGAGTCAAGGGGAAAGGGCAGTTGGACTGCATCTTCATTGTCTACCAAAAAGTCTTTGATGCAGTGGCATCCCAAATATTGGTAATAATTTCTAAAAGAATATGAGCGTGATTAAAATCCTTTTGAACAGAATGATAAAATCTTCATTGAGGAGATTACTGGGCCACGTAATCTACTGGGCTATGAGTAGTCATAATAAGGAAAGTCCAAAATTCCATGTTGCCGTTTTATGTTAAAGTTTTTATATGAACAAGTTGACTTGAACAAGCGAGTACATAACCAAGATGGATGAGGTGATACAAGGTGTCACAGGGGTCAAGCTCTCTGTAATTACGTTGTTTCATATGATGACTAGTTCAGCGTACTGGATACATTACGTTTTGTTTTGATGACGTTAGAATACTTCAAAGTGAGCTGAGGCATACCATTTAGAAGATGTATGATCTATGTATATACAAACACGAAAATGGTAGACTAGTATACATTCTACTAGACGAGTTGTAATGATCAACGGAACGCCATTGTTATTCGTGGAATACAGAATTGGAATTAATTCAGTCTATACCATACAGTATATTAATCTTTATTATTCCAAATTATTAACAAATACAGCAGTAAAATGCCTGAAATCTGAACAATATTATTCTTCATGTTATTTAAACAATAATTCCCTTCACCCATTAACAATAATGTGCTTCCAGTCATGTGGACAATATCATCATGTCACTTTACAAAAATTCTTCGTATCACTTTAAAAATATAAGGAGCCTCTCGTCATCTCAACAATCTTTTGTTACATGTTATTTGAACATGATTCTCTCCTCAAAACTTATTACATATAAGAAGAAGAACATAGAACATAAGAAGATAAGAATGACGGTCTCTGCAGAAGACCTATTGGCCCTTACGAGGCAGCTTCTATTTATTTTAACTCAGAAACACAACTTCAAGATATATTAATGACCGAAACGTTGCATGTAATTTGACGTGTGGTAAAATATACAAATATTCTACCCACTAGGTAACTACTGTAAGCTGATAGTGCATTTTGTTCCTAAATATAATATTATTAGTACGTGAATAGAACTGAATTTATCTGCAAGTATTCTTCACTTGACATTATTACAAAAGTAATTGGGATAATTTGTTTTAAAACATAATCACTGTAACCATTACTGATGTTGTTGCTTTGTTGATGTTAGGGGTGTTGCTTGCTTTGTTGTTTTGTGTTGATATTATATTTGTTTCGTTCTTGTTTTATACATTTTAATTTTTTATTTTTTATTACTCCTTTCTTATCCTTGTTTAGTTCTTGATGGTGTTGTCGTTCATTTTATTCGTGTGAGTTTTTGCTATTTAAATAGATTCTTTTATTTTTATGTTACCCGTTGTTGTTGTTCTTCTTTTGCCCCATCAAGATGCTGTTATAGCTGTTGAATTCCCTGACTGACTAGAGGATGGGGGCCAGTAAACAGATCCGGCTCCGAGTGAGGTAATATAAATTGATGGTGTTGATGATGGGGGTTGACAATTACGTGGATGATAATGACAATGAGATGGATTATAGTTATCAGAATGAGACACTTTTCGCAACTACACAAATCCCTCCACATCAGATAGACTCAGGAAGTTTATAGTTGTGACATATATAAACTAAATTAAGGTAATAGCAATGCTATCATGGGTGAGGAAGCTCTCAGCGTACTCATTTACAACGATAACATCGTAAACATCAGCTCTAGGCAATACAAAATGGCTCTGGTTATCACCAAAAAAGTAATGGTTATCATACAGGAATGTCTAGAGTTGAATTGATGATTTTGTCAATTCACGCACTTGAAGATTTGGTGATTTGACAATGAGCTATTAATTTACATGGAACTATCGACCAATCCTCGAAAACTTACTTAACCACTGTACTGCATTATGAAATAAAAGGGGACTGTAATGCACGTAATACGACCACGTTTTTCAGTTTGGTATCAATAGTTCGGTCTTCGAACTATCAAATTTATGTCGCAGCTTCGACTTCACACATGGGGTGTCCACGGTTCGAATCTCCTAGAACCCAGGTGAATGGAAGGTTAGGTTACTGTGTTACTGCTGAAATGTCCTTTGTAACACCATTAGTATAAAATGTTGTTAGTTTTTTGGCACAATTTATACTTTAATCTCTTGTCTAAGAGTCGCTATAAGTATTATGATTCTGTTGGATGTTTATAGACGACAAAAAAAATCCATAACACTGTTGACCAAACCACACACTACAAATTGATGGCACGAAGACGTTTCGGTCAGTCCAGGACCATTATCAAGTCGATTGACAATCGACTTGAGAATTGTCCAGGAGGGACCAAACCGTCGTTGTCTCTTCAATTTCTATTGTGTGGTTTGGTCAACATTTTTCAGCCACTTTATTGTGACTTTTCATCTCCATAACACTGCCTGTCTCTTGAGGTCATATACTAATGTTTAATAAAACTATTTAGTTTTAAAGAAATCAGTAAATTAGAGAAACCCTGGTTTGAACAGAACGCAAATTATGTTGTTTGCACAAATAAAACGCAAAAAGTCGTAGCAGTTAAATGGCGTCGTAAATTTATAATACATCTAGCAGAGTTCATCTTAGAATAACTACTCTCAAGCTTTGCACATGAACAGCAAAGAACATATGAGCTTCCAATTGCACAGCTTATCACAGCCAGAACACGCACCTCATGTTGAAGTTTAGTGAAGGTGAGGTGACGGTAGAGAGCAGCAGGCTTGTTGAAGGCAGCGGGCTGATAGAAGGGTGGAATGACACAGGTCCGAGAGGGGAACAGTTATATGCAGTCCAACCATCTATCCTCTACATGTGTCATATGTTGATTAATGGCCCTTGATCTTAGATTGACCGCTAGTGACGCAGAACTATCACGATCATGTCGTATATTCTGCTAATGATACAGTCGATCATATGTTTTTATTAGCCACATTTGCAGTTGCATATTTTATTGCAGTTACATATTTTATTTCAAACGACAGCTGTGTGTGGCCACGAGTGTCTCTTTTGCTTCGTTTTGGTCTCCCATTGATCCATGCAGAACTATCCACCACCAACGTCTTTATGTGGAGATTCAAAGGAAGCTGTCATTAGAACAGCCATTAGAATAAGTTTGAATACGCGGGCTGAAGTGCATCATAACTACGACTAAAAAAGATTCAAAAATAAAGAGGGAAAAATATTTTCTGTCTGTTGAAAACTTTTGTTTTGCAACAAAATAGGGATATAACAATGGTTTGTGAGAGAAGAAAAGTTGAAGAAACTGCGGTAAAGTTTAAAACAATTACACAAAAAGCAAGAATGGATATTGAGAACCCATGTGTGAACGTAACGAGAATTAAAAATCTCTATCGACTGGGCAATGAGAAGTCTTAATAAGGAAAGTCCAAAATTCCCTGTTACCGTTTTGTGTTAATCTTTTTATATGAACAAGTTAACTTGAAAAAGGAGTACATAACCATGATGGATGAGGTGATACAATGTGTCACAGGGGTCAATAAGCACTCTGTATTTACGTTGTTTCATATGATGACTGGTCCAGTGTACTGGATGCAATACGTTTTGTTTTGATAACCTTAGAATACATCAAAGTGAGCTCAGGTATACCATTTAGAAAATATATGATTTGTATATACAAACACTAAGATGGTAGACTAGTTTACATTCTACTAGGCGAGTTCTAATGATCAAGGTAACGCCATTATTGTACGTGGAATCCAGGATTGAAATTAATTCAGTCCATACCATTCAGTATATTAATCTTTATTATTCAAAATTATTAACAAATACAGCAGTAAAATGCCTGAAATCATCTGAACAACATTATTCTTCATGTTATTTAAACAATAATTCCCTTCACCATGAACAATAATGTGCTTTTAGTCATGTGGACAATATCTTCATGTCACTTTACAAAAATTCTTCGTGTCACTTTAAAATAATAAGAAGCCTCTCGTCATCTCAACAATCTTTTGTAACATGTTATTTGAACGTGATTCTCGCCTCAAAACTGTTACATTTAAGAAGAAGAACATAGAACATAAGAACATAAGAATGACGGTCTCTGCAGAAGACCTATTGGCCCGTACGAGGCAGCTTCTATTTATATTAACACAGACACACAACTTCAAGATGTATTAATGACCGAAACATTGCATGTAATTTGTGGTGTGATAAAATATACAAATATTCTACCCACTAGGTAACTACTGTAATCTGCTCATGTGTATTTTTCTAAATATAATATTATTAGTAAGTGAATAGAACTGAATTTACCTGCAAGTATTCTTCACTTGACATTATTGCAAAAGTAATTAGGTTAATTTGTCTTAAAACATAATCACTGTAACCATTACTGATGTTGTTGCTTTGTTGATGTTGAGGGTGTTGCTTGCTTTGTCGTTTTGTGTTGATATTTTGTTTGTTTCGTTCTTGTTTTATACATTTTAATATGCTTTTATTAATACTCATTTCTTGTCCTTGTTTAGTTCTTGGTGGTGTTGTCGTTCAATATATTCGTGTGTGTTTTTGCAATTTAAATAGATTCTTTCGTTTTTATGGTACCCATTGTTGTTCTTCTTCTCTTAGGTGTTTACCTAAGCTGCCATTCATGTTCTTGCTGCCGATCCTGGCTGTGTTTTTGTCGTCACTGTTCATATTCTTTACTTTGAACATTTTTCTTGTACCTTTTTAAGCTTCTTTTGGTTTCATGTTTTTTGTTATGAATCTGTCATCAACCCTTTTGCATCTATCTTGTTGTTATTTCTGTTACGAGAGATGTAAAGATAACATATATAATATCTTTAATAAAAGCAAGCAGGTGTTGTCTGTGCTACGATGGTCGTATTACGAAAATCCAAACACGTGTCATTTCTCAATCAATGATCTATACGGTGGTAGTTGGGATAGTGGTGGTGGTAGTTGGGATAGTGATGTTGGTAGTTGGGGTAGTGGTGGTGGTAGATGGAGTAATAGTGGTGGTAGTTGGGGTGGTGGTGGTAATTGGGGTAGTGGTGGAAATTGGGGTGGTGGTGATAATTCGGATGGTGGTGGTAACTGGGGTGGTGGTGATAATTGGGGTGGTGGTGATAATTGGGGTAGTGGTGATAATTGGGGTTAGTGGTGGAAATTGGGGTGGTGGTGATAATTGGGGTTATCTTGAGGTTATCTTGAGATGATTTCGTGGCTTTTAGTGTCCCCGCGGCCCGGTCCTCGACCAGGCCTCCATCCCCAGGAAGCAGCCCGTGACAGCTGACTAACACCCAGGTACCTATTTTACTGCTAGGTAACAGGGGCATAGGGTGAAAGAAACTCTGCCTATTGTTTCTCGCCGGCGCCCGGGATCGAACCCGGGACCACAGGATCACAAGTCCAGTGTGCTGTCCGCTCAGCCGACCGGCTCCCTGTGAACTACAACTATTCCGTACGATAATGTAAAACAGAAATGCAATTGCTTAAGTTTCATCTTACCCAGGTATCTCTGCACACAACAAAGCAATAATGGTAATTATGAAATTGCATATGATAAACAAATCTAATCCTTATAATATAAGTAACTTAACACAAAGGTTTCCTGTAGTTGCAACACATTCAGCCCTCATATTTCGCTTTAGTTTAACCTGTTCTAGTTCATAAACTAAGTTCATTGGTGTAGATCTATGAACATTGGCCTCAAGGCTTCCCAAATAAAAATATTCAACACTCCCCATACTAAATCCCAACCACTTGACTGGATGGTAGAACGGTGGTCTCGCTTCATGCACGTCGGCGTTCAATCCCTGACCGTCCAAATGGTTGGGCACCATTCCTTCCCATCCCAAATCCTTATCCTGACCCCTTCCATGTGCGATATAGACATAATGGCTTGGTGCTTTTCCCTGATAATTTAATTTCCCATACTACTGTACTTTTTTTTCTATAAGTAAATATATACCAACTTAATGTCCAAATTGACATCATGAGCAACACATCAGTGTGAATTTTCAGAGTCAAAACCCAAACTAATGTTGATTGATCACTACATACCATAGTAATCATACCAAATTAATCCTCCGTCTGCGATGGTGGTGGTAGTAACTGGGGTGGTGGTGATGATTGTGGTAGTGGTGGAAATTGGGGTGGTGGTGATAATTGGGGTGGTGGTGGTAACTGGGGTGGTGGTCATAATTGTGGTAGTGGTGGAAATTGGGGTGGTGGTGATAATTGGGGTGGTGGTGGTAACTGGGGTGGTGGTCATAATTGGGGTAGTGGTGGAAATTGGGGTGGTGGTCATAATTGGGGTGGTGGTGGTAACTGGGGTGGTGGTCATAATTGGGGTAGTGGTGGAAATTGGGGTAGTAGTGGTTGTAGTCGTCCCCGTCGTCCTTGTTTGGGTATGATGATACTGTTCGTCGCTGTGGCTACCATATTCGTGTCCGTGTCCGTGTCCGTGTCCGCGTCCGTGTCCGTGTCCGTGTCCGAGACCGTGTCCGTGCTTTTCGAGGTTGTTTCTCCCTAATTCAATGTCAGCCGATTCGCTCTGTTCGGCCCTGCAGGGTATAATACATAATACATATTAATAAATTCAAGTATTTGTTATATATATATATATATATATATATATATATATATATATATATATATATATATATATATATATATATATATATATATATATAATATATAATATAATAGTTTATATATTTATTTATATAATGGAAATGGAAAGAGGAATTATACGAGAAGGAAATATTATGAATAAAAAAAGAAGCTACACACTCAAATATTTCATGTTACCAGTTAACAAATTCTGCTAATATTAAAGACAAAACACCTCAGACACTTCTCTGGTCATTGGATATTAAAGGTGTTAAGCAAGATACGAGATTGCAGTTTATTCCTTAATTTAGATCTTGACTGGAAAACGGAAATATCATTGCGTTCTCATTTTCGTCATTGGGTTATATTCCTGGATAAGCAACAGACTCGATTGCTATCTAAGGAACTTTTCAGGGTCACAATCATATGACCATAAATTACAAGTACAGTATGTATTCTCTCTGAATGTTCTCTCAACAGGACACATTATTACAGCAACTAAAGAAAAACTACGGGCTCACCATAGCCCGTGCTACTAACAACAACAACTAAAGAAAACAGTGAACAATTGTGCATCGTGGAGCTAGCTGATGACGAGGATAAGTTTTTGTGAACTGCTAAGACGAACAATTTTTACGATATTGATCAATAAGAACACGCCAGGTGTAAGATGGTTCATCTTTGAGACAAATAAAAAGAGAGCAAAACAATAGGGGAGAACTTCAGTTTTCTTTTAGCAGTTTATTCAAAAGTTTTCGTACCTGTCCCCATCGTCGTCTTCGAAGACGACCCGTTCTGGACGGTCGTCGGTGTCGCCAAGTGCGTCGTCCTGGTCCTTCAGAACGTAGCCTGAAGTGGCACATACGAAGGCCAAAAGACCCAGCAGCACGAATTTGTACCTGAGATGGAGAGGTGAGAAAAAAAAGAGTGAGAGGTAAAATAGTTAAAACGACGCTGATAAGAATGTTTGGTGAAGGCAGGTTTGTTGATAGTGAAGTCAAGGCAACCTTACCTAATAGGTCAAGTATATCATGGCTTAAAACACATCAACACCAGGGGGGATCCACTAACACCAAGGGAGATAGGGGAGTTCACTAACACGAGGGGGGTCCACTAACACCAAGGGGCCCCATCAAGATGGTGTTATAGCTTTTTAATTCCCTGACTGACTAGAGGATGGGGGCCCGTAAACAGATCCGGCTCCGAGTGAGGTAATATTAATTGATGGTGTTGATGATGGGGGTTGACAATTACGTGGATGATAATGACAATGAGATGGATTATAGTTATCAGAATGAGACACTTTTCGCAACTACACAAATCCCTCCACATCGGATAGACTCAGGAAGTTTATAGTTGTGACATATATAAACTAAATTAAGGTAATAGCAATGCTATCATGGGCGAGGAAGCTCTCAGCGTACTCATTTACAACGATAACATCGTAAACATCAGCTCTAGGCAATACAAAATGGCTCTGGTTATCACCAAAAAGTAATGGTTATCATACAGGAATGTCTAGAGTTGAATTGATGATTTTGTCAATTCACGCACTTGAAGATTTGGTGATTTGACAATGAACTATTAATTTACATGGAACTATCGACCAATCCTCGAAAACTTACTTAACCACTGTACTGCATTATGAAATAAAAGGGGACTGTAATGAACGTAATACGACCACGTTTTTCAGTTCGGTATCGAGCTCGGTATCAATAGTTCGGTCTTCGAACTATCAAATTTTTGTCGCAGCTTCGACTTCACACTTGGGGTGTCCACGGTTCGAATCTCCTAGAACCCAGGTGAATGGAAGGTTAGGTTACTGTGTTACTGCTGAAATGTCCTTTGTAACACCATTAGTATAAAATGTTGTTAGTTTTATGGCACAATTTATACTTTAATCTCTTGTCTAACAGTCGCTATAAGTATTATGATTCTGTTGGATGTTTATAGACGACAAAAAGAAGTTCATGACACTGTTGACCAAACCACACACTAGAAATTGAAGAGACGAAGACGTTTCGGTCAGTCCACGACCATTATCAAGTCGATTGACAATCGACTTGAGAATGGTCCAGGAGGGATCAAACCGTCGTCGTCTCTTCAATTTCTATTGTGTGGTTTGGTCAACATTTTTCAGCCACTTTATTGTGACTTTTCATCTCCATAACACTGCCTGTCTCTTGAGGTCTTGTATTAAACATTAATATAACTATTTAGTTTTAAGGAAATCAGTAAATTAGAGAAACCCTGGTTTGAACAAAACGTAAATTTTGTTGTTTGCACAAATAAAACGCAAAAAGTCATATCAGTTAAATGGCGTCGGAAATTTAGAATACATCTAGCAGAGTTCATCTTAGAATACCTACTCTCAAGCTTTGCAAATGAACAGCAAAGAACATATGAGCTTCCAATTGGACAGTTTATCACAGCCAGAACACGCACCTCATGTTGAAGTTTAGTGAAGGTGAGATGACGGTAGAGAGCAGCAGGCTAGTTGAAGGCAGCGGGCTGGTAGAAGGTGGGAATGACACAGGTTCGAGAGGGGAACAGTTATATACAGTCCAACGATCTAGCCTCCACGTGTGTGATTAATGGCCCTTGATCTTACATTGACTGCAAGAGACACAGAAGTATCAAATTTATGTCGCAATTTCTGCTATTGAGACAGTCGTGCATATGTTTTTATTAGCCGCATTTGCAGTTCAATATTTTATTGCAGTTGCATATTTTATATCAAACGACAGCTAAATGGGGCCACGTGTGTCTCTTTTGCTTCGCTGTGGTCTCCCATTGATCCATGCAGAACTATCCATCACCAACGTCTTTATGTGGAGATTCAAAGGAAGCTGTCATTAGAACAGCCATTAGAATAAGTTTGAATACGCGGGCTGAAGTGCATCATAACTGCGACTAACATAAATTAACAGGTAAAGAGGGAAAAATATTTTCTGTCTGTTGAAAACTTATATTTTGCATCAAAATTTTGATATATAACAATGATTTGTGAGAGAAGAAAAGTTGAAGAAACTGCGGTAAAGTTTAAAACAATTTCATTAAAACAAGAATGGATATTGAGAACCCATGTGTGAATGTAACGAGAATTAAAGACCCTACACAGTTGCAGTATATTAGGAGAAATCTCTCGGTGAACGATACAGTAACAATGCTGAACATAGAAGGAGGAGATCATAATTCAGGTGACAAAGATCTTGGCAGAACACAAACACAGATATCAATAAAGTATTCGAACTTTAATTACCAGACGAAGGCCACGAAAGAGATCCGAGTGTGAGACTTGAGAACACACAGTGACCACAGAGGGAAACAAACTTAAGTATATAAATATTTAACTGTAACAAAGGCAGCAGCAGGAAGAGACAGCATCCCACTTTAGGGTCAGCAAGACGCATTACGTTTATCTCTCATGATACTCTTCAATGCATCCAAGGAAAGAAGAAATAGACCGGAAAGTTATTCAACTAATAATGTTATTCCGATTTTCACAAAAGAACACAGTCATCAGCCCCTTACACAAGAATTTCTTACACAGATATAATCCATAAGGCAATATTACACATATTAGAAGATTAATGAAACCTACAATTTTGATTTGTTGAGGAAAAGTCCTGGATGACAAGACAATAAAGAGTCAAGGGGAAAGGGCAGTTGGACTGCATCTTCATTGTCTACCAAAAAGTCTTTGAAGTTTTTAAAGTTTTCTTTGTTAAAGTTTTTATATGAACAAGTTGACTTGAACAAGCGAGTACATAACCAAGATGGATGAGATAATACAAGGTGTCACAGGGGTCAAGCTCTCTGTAATTACGTTGTTTCATATGATGACTAGTTCAGCGTACTGGATACATTACGTTTTGTTTTGATGACGTTAGAATACTTCAAAGTGAGCTGAGGCATACCATTTAGAAGATGTATGATGTATGTATATACAAACACGAAAATGGTAGACAAGTATACATTCTACTAGACGAGTTGTAATGATCAACGGAACGCCATTGTTATTCGTGGAATCCAGAATTGGAATTAATTCAGTCTATACCATACAGTATATTAATCTTTATTATTCCAAATTATTAACAAATACAGCAGTAAAATGCCTGAAATCTGAACAATATTATTCTTCATGTTATTTAAACAATAATTCCCTTCACCCATTAACAATAATGTGCTTCCAGTCATGTGGACAATATCATCATGTCACTTTACAAAAATTCTTCGTATCACTTTAAAAATATAAGGAGCCTCTCGTCATCTCAACAATCTTTTGTTACATGTTATTTGAACATGATTCTCTCCTCAAAACTTATTACATTTAAGAAGAAGAACATAGAACATAAGAAGATAAGAATGACGGTCTCTGCAGAAGACCTATTGGCCCTTACGAGGCAGCTTCTATTTATTTTAACTCAGAAACACAACTTCAAGATATATTAATGACCGAAACGTTGCATGTAATTTGACGTGTGGTAAAATATACAAATATTCTACCCACTAGGTAACTACTGTAAGCTGATAGTGCATTTTGTTCCTAAATATAATATTATTAGTAAGTGAATAGAACTGAATTTATCTGCAAGTATTCTTCACTTGACATTATTACAAAAGTAATTGGGATAATTTGTTTTAAAACATTATAACTGTAACCATTACTGATGTTGTTGCTTTGTTGATGTTAGGGGTGTTGCTTGCTTTGTTGTTTTGTGTTGATATTATATTTGTTTCGTTCTTGTTTTATACATTTTAATTTGTTATTTTTTATTACTCCTTTCTTGTCCTTGTTTAGTTCTTGATGGTGTTGACGTTCATTTTATTCGTGTGTGTTTTTGCTATTTAAATAGATTCTTTTATTTTTATGTTACCCATTGTTGTTGTTCTTCTTTTAGGTGTTTACCTTAGTTACCATTCATGTTCTTGCTGCTGGTCCTGGCTGTGTGTCTGTCTGTTCATATTCTTTGTTCTGTATATTTTATATGTACCACTTTTAAGTTTCTTTTGGCTTCATGTTTTTGTTATGAATCTGTCATCAACCCTTTTGCTTCTATCTTGTTGTTATTTCTGTTACGAAAGATGTAAAGATAACATATACAATATCTTTAATAAAAGTAAGCAGGTGCTCTCTGTTCTACGATGGTCGTATTACGAAAATCCAAACACGTGTCGTTTCTCAATCAATGGTCTATACGGTGGTAGTTGGGATAGTGATGTTGGTAGTTGGGGTAGTGGTGGTGGTAGATGGAGTAGTGGTGATAGTAGTTGTACTCACCTAGTTTTGCTTGCGGCGGATTAAGCTTTGGCTCTTTGTTCCCGGCTCTCAATCATCAATCACCTGGTGTACAGGTTCCTGAGCCTATTGGGCTCTATCATATCTACATTTGAAACTGTGTATGGAGTCAGCCTCCACCACATCACTGCTTAATGCCCACCATTTGTTAACAACTCTGACACTGATTTTTTTAAATTTTCTGAGGCACTATTCCTCCACAGCTGCGGCAGCTGTGGTGGTATCTGGTGCAGCGGTGGTGGTATCTGGTGCAGCTGTGGTAATATCTATGGTGCAGCTGTGGTAGTATCTGGTGCAGCTGTGGTGGTATCTATGGTGCAGCTGTGGTAGTATCTATGGTCCACCTGTGGTGGTATCTGGTGCAGCTGTGGTAGTATCTGGTGCAGCTGTGGTGGTATCTGGTGCAGCTGTGGTGGTATCTGGTGCAGCTGTGGTGGTATCTGGTTCAGCTGTGGTAGTATCTGGTGCAGCTGTGGTAGTATCTGGTGCAGCTGTGGTGGTATCTGGTGCAGCTGTGGTAGTATCTGGTGCAGCTGTGGTGGTATCTGGTGCAGCTGTGGTAGTATCTGGTGCAGCTGTGGTAGTATCTGGTGCAGCTGTGGTGGTATCTGGTGCAGCTGTGGTAGTATCTGGTGCAGCTGTGGTGGTATCTGGTGCAGCTGTGGTGGTATCTGGTGCAGCTGTGGTGGTGTCTGGTGCAGCTGTGGTAGTATCTGGTGCAGCTGTGGTAGTATCTGGTGCAGCTGTGGTGGTATCTGGTGCAGCTGTGGTAGTATCTGGTGCAGCTGTGGTGGTATCTGGTGCAGCTGTGGTGGTATCTGGTGCAGCTGTGGTAGTATCTGGTGCAGCTGTAGTAGTATCTGGTGCAGCTGTGGTGGTATCTGGTGCAGCTGTGGTAGTATCTGGTGCAGCTGTGGTGGTATCTGGTGCAGCTGTGGTGGTATCTGGTGCAGCTGTGGTGGTATCTGGTGCAGCTGTGGTAGTATCTGGTGCAGCTGTGGTGGTGGTCGTTGTGGTAGTAGTGGCGGTGGTGGTGGTAGTTGGGCTATGTTATGATCTCAGCCTGCAGGAGAAACGAGTCTCCCTCCTTGAGAGTTATTCATCAAGCCTGACCTGATTAGAAGGTCTAGCAAATATTGAGGTAATAACCCATATGTAAAATAGTTGCTTGGATATGTATAACAATTTGAGATTATGGGCAATGAAGAAGAAAACAGATAAATGACTGGCTAGGAGATGTGGACATTTTGCTGGAGGCGTGAGGCTCGCTTCCGGAGGACCTTGACCTCACTTGAGTGCCAGACATCGCAGGGGAAGCCGCGCTCCGTTTGAGCTCCCGTCAGAAGGGAACCCCTAGTGATATATCTCTAAGAGAAGAGAAGTGTGCAGACGTGCCAGCTGTGGAATTGAGCTAAGAACGTTGTGGTGTCAAGTCCTGGTCGACGAGCAGAGTTCAATAAGCTGCTCAGAGGCATTTTCGTGGGCTGTGTGGAGCGCCCTGACCAGACGCCGTCAGAGGGAAAGCGCCCTCGATCAGTTAATCTGTGGTAAGCACGATATACGCCAGTTCATAGTGATTGCTTGTAGTTGGTCGTGTGCCCAGCGACAGTAGCAATGTTTATTTATAGGTTAGACATGTTTTAATAAGGCAGAAGGCCTGAAATAGGAGAGTGAAGAGGGAGGAGCACGGAGCGGCGTCCGTCCCCTCTGAGCTCTGACCGACGACTGAGGGAGCCCGGCTCCTGACGGAGGAAGACCCTCCCAGTGAGTGAGGACCGCCGCCAGGCGAGGTGGAGTATGGACCCGCCCAAAACGGGGGAGTCCACTCTCACTGTATGTAGAGGACAGATAGAGGTTTGAGGCAAGCATATTGTGTGGTTATTTTTGTTTATGTGTTAAAGGGGAACATTTTATTGGAGTGTCGATGGGTTGCAGGTTCGTCTTTGGGGAAGAAGTTGCTGAGAACTTCGAAGCCAGCCTAGATGAAGTAATTGATGAGACTCCAAGGTAGTGAAGCAGAGGACCTCGAGCTGTGAGGAGAAGCAGTGAAGAGGAGTGTCACGTGCTTCTGTAGAGGTGGTGTAGCAGCCAAGAGAGCTGTGGAGGAACCTAGCAGAAGGGTGAAGCACCGTAGTTGCTCAAAGAAACTTCATGATAGCAGCCTGGAGGAGCTGCAGAGGATCCTGGTAGTGAAGCCCGGAAGAACCTGAAGATATCAGGGTAGTGAACTTCCAGAGGTGGAAGGGAAGTTCCGGTGGATTACTTGTAGGGAGTTAATAGTGTTTGGTTGTCATTAGTGTGCAAGACGCAGTGAGTGGTGAGTGGTTGTTTGCATTCTTATGTCAAGGAGTGATTTATTCTGAAGTTTAGAGTTGCAGTCGTAGGCTTGATTACCTACAGATGTATGTGTTCGAGGACTGATAGAGTGATCGATTGATCATCGTTGTGTATCAATGAACATTTATACTGATATATGTTATTGCATTCAAGTGCTGATTTTCTATATATATATTATCTTGCTGATGGTGCAACAGTGTATGTAGACTTGATCTATTTGAGGAGGTTGATAGTATCAGGTGGTGAACCAGGGGATAGGATACCACTTGATAAGCTGATGATAGAGTTCTGATGGTGTTGGAGTGCAACCCGATTGTAATATTATAGAGTATAGGATTCATTATTATTATATGTGTGTATGTATCGTGTATGTGCTTCGTCCAGTAAATGTACCCCAATTTGCTGGTGTTTGCCCTTGTCCTAGTGAGGCTTCCCAGGAGGTAGTAAAGAAGGAGAGAGAGAAAGAACCAAGAACCACTGCTGTGGACAGGGTAGAAGGTAGTACTAATAAGCCAAAAGGGGATCGAGATCATATTACCTAAGGAGAGAGTGGGGAGTCACAGCGGCTCGAGTGGGTGTGTGCACGTGACAACGAGGCTAGGTGTTGGAGCCGCATCCCCTAAATGTGTGACGTTGAGCCCCTCTCCAAGAGCCAGAAGCGCCAAGGGTGATCTCCTAGTGAAGTATAAGCACTCTACCGAGTTGTGTGGGTTGGGTTGTCCATAGAGAAGAATCAACGACGACGACAACAACCAACCAACCCAGGACCATTTGGTTGGTTGTTGGTTGGAGTGGTGGTAGTTGTGGTAGTAGTGGCTGTGGTGGTGGTAGTTGGGCTAGTAGTGGTTGGAGTGGTGGTCGTTGTGCTAGTAGTGGTTGGAGTGGTGGTCGTTGTGCTAGTAGTGGTTGGAGTGGTGGTCGTTGTGCTAAGAGTGGTTGGAGATGTGGTAGTTGTTCTAGTAGTGGTTGGAGTTGTGGTAGTGGTTCTAGTAGTGGTTGGAGTTGTGGTAGTTGTTCTAGTAGTGGTTGGAGTTGTGGTAGTTGTTCTAGTAGTGGTTGGAGTGGTGGTTTTAGTAGTCCTCCTTGTCCTCCTGGTTGTGTGTCTATGATGATGTCCGTGTCCCTGACCGTGTCCGTGTCCGTGTCCGTGTCCCTGACCGTGTCCGTGTTTGTGTCCGCGTCCTTGGTGGCCGCGTCCTTGGTGGCCGCGTCCGTGCTTCTGGCGGCTGTTTCTCCTTAGTTCAATGTCAGCAACATCGCTCTGTTCGGCCCTGCAGTGTATAATACATAATATATATTAACAAATGCAAGTATTTGTTACACTATATATATATATATATATATATATATATATATATATATATATATATATATATATATATATATATATATATATATATATATATATATATATAATGTTATTGAATATGCCCAAAAGGATAAGATTAATGCTTCTAACACGAATCTTTTCAATATTTCTTACATTTTTCTTCATTGTCAGGGGTAATTGAAAAATTAACTCTAAAGTTCATTTTCACATATTTATTTAAGGTCTGACGCCTAAAAGTGTTTTGCAAGGACTTCTCACATTTTCAAAGACAGATTTTTACACACATCATTTCATGCTTATATTCGTTTTTGGGTGAGGTGATATGACATAAATGTTTTTGGGTGAGGAGACAAAAGACAAAACATGAATCAATCATATTTGCTGCTTCTATATTGCTATATTGCTCCTGCTATTTCTATGTTGGTTTAGGATCTTGAAGTGGGTAGAATATAGTTATGTGTTAATTGGCTGTTGATAGCTGGTGTTGACTTTTCGATTAGTAGGGCTTCACTGATGTCGAGATTCCTGTTATCGTTGTATCTATCAATGATTTCTGTGTTGCTTGAAAAGATTTCTCTGGTGATGGTCTGGTTGGGTTAGGAGATTATATGTTTCTTGATGGAGCCCTGTTATTTGTGCATTGTTAATCGCCTAGAAAGAGACGTTGTTGTCTTACATATATACTGAGATCTTTGGGGCTGACAGTCCCCAAGTGGGCATGTGAAGCATAGACAACGTTGATTTCGTCCAAGGCATTCTGTTTGGTGTCTGGAGAGCTCTTCATGAGTAGGTTGGCCGTTTTCTTGTTTTTGTAATACATTGTCAATTGTATCTTCTGATTTTGTCTGTTGGGATAACGTTCCTATTAATAATATATTTCAGGACACTTTCCTCAGCTTTATAAGCCGTCGTAAAGAAGTTCCAGTAAAAACAGTCTAATAGGAGGTACAAGTGTTGTGTTAGTGTACTCTTCAGAGGTTGCATGGCGTTTCACCTTTCTTTTTATGACGTCTTCAACATAACCGTTAATGAAGTTATTGTTGACTATGACCTGCCTTACACTGCAGAGTTCTTCATCGACTTGCTTCCAACCAGAGCTGTGAGTAAGAGCTCTGTCGACGTAAGCGTTGACAACACTCCTCTTGTACCAGTCTAGGCAGACATTATTGTCATTAAGGCCCATTCCTATGTTTGTTTCCTTAGTGTAGACTGCAGTATGGAAGACACCATTCCTTTCTGTGACTGTTACACCTAGAAAGGGCAGCTTCCCATCGCTCTCCATCTCGTAAGTGAAAATTAACACCGAATTTTGCTCGAATGCCTCTTTCAGCTGCTACAGACATCTGACATCTGATACCTGCATAAAAGTGTTGTCAACATACCTGCAGTATATGGCGGGTTTCATGTCCATGTCAACTAAAACCCTCTGCTCTATGGTGCCCATCTAGAAGTTCGCAAACATGACACCTAGGAGAGAACCCAAGGCGATCCTATCTACTTGCTTATACATGCGCCCATCGGGACTCAAGAAGGGTGCCTCTTTAGTGAAGGCTTGGAGTAACTTTCTCTGTATGCTCTCTGGTATGTCAAGAGGAATACAAGTCGGATCACGTTACACTCTGTCCATCATCATCCTGATTGTTTCGTCCACAGCGATAGCAGGAGACTCGACATCAACGAGGCCCTACACATAAAAATAAGTCAACACCAGCAATCAACAGCCAATTAATACATTACTATATTTTACCCACTTCAAGATCCCGAACCATTAGAACCCCGTTAAGAAAGATACGAGATTGAAGTTTGTTCATTAATTAGGATCTTGATTGGAAAACGGAAATATCATTGCGTTCTCCTATTCCTCACTGCGTTCTATTCCTGGATAAGCAGCAGACTCAGTAGCTGTTAAAAGAACCTTTCAGGGTCACAATCATATGACCATAAATTACAAGTACAGTGTGTATATTCAGTCTGAAGGTTCTCTCAACAGGAAACATTAGTGCAGCAACAAAAGAAAACAGTGAACAATTGTGCATCGTGGGGCTGGCTGGTGACGAGGATAAGTTTTTGTGAACTGCTAAGACGAACAATTCTAACGATATTGATCAATAAGAACACTCCAGGTGTAAGATGATTTATCTTTGAGAACAAAAAATAAGAGCAGAACAACAGTGGAGAAATTCAGCTTTTTCTTAGCAGTTTACTCATAACTTTTCGTACCTGTCCCCATCGTCGTTTTCGAAGACGACCAGTTCTGGAAGGTCGTCGGTGTCGCCAAGTGCGTCGTCCTTGTCCTTCAATACGTAGCCGGAATTGGCACACACGAAAGCCAGAAGACCCAGCAGCACGAAACTGTACCTGATGGGGGAGAAGAGAGAAAAAAATGAGGTAAAATAGTTAATGTGACGCTGATAAGAATCCTTGGTGAGAGCAGGTTTGTTGATAGTGAGATAAGGACCATATTACCTTATAGGTCAAATAGGCCATGACCTGAAAAACACCAACACCAGGGGGGATCCACTAACACCAGGGAAGGATCCACTAACACCATGGGAGGATCCATTAACACCAGGGGGCCCCATCACGATGGTGTTATAGCTGTTGAATTCCCTGACTGACTAGAGGATGGGGGCCAGTAAACAGATCTGGCTCGAGTGGGGTAATACAAATTGATGTTATTGATGATGGGGGTTGATGATTAGGTGGATGATAATTACAATGGAGTGGATTATAGTTATCAGAATGAGACTTTTCGTAACTACACAAATCCCTCCACATCGGATAGACTCAAGAAGTTTACAGTTGTGACATATATAAACTAAATTAATAGCAATGTTATCATGGGCGAGGAAGCTCTCATAAATTACCATTACATCGTAAACATCAGCTCTAGGCAATACAAAATGAATCTGGTTATCACCGAAAAGAGTAATGGTTATCACAGGAATGTTTAGAGTTGAACTGATGATTTAGTCTATCCACGCACTTGAAAATTGGGTTATTTGACAATGAACTATTAGTGAACATGGAAATATCGACTAATCCTCGAAAATAATATAGCCACTGTATTGCATTATGAAATAAAAGTGAACTGTAACGCAGGTAATACGACCATGTTTTTCAGCTCGGTATCAATAGCTCGGTCGATAGAGCTTCGGCTTCAAACATGAGGTGTCCACGGTTCGAATCTCCTAGAACCCAGTTGAATGTAAGGTTAGGTTACTGTTGTAATATCATTTGTAACACCATTAGTATATAATGTGGTTGGATTTATGTCACAATTCATACTTTAAACTTTTGCCCCAACGACAAAGGATAGACGACAAAACGAATTCTATAACACTGCCTGTCTCTTGAGATCTTATAATAATGTTTAATAAAACTGCTTACTTTTTAGAAAATCAGTAAATTAGAGAATTTAATTAGGTCTGATCAAAACGCAAATTTAGTTGTTTGCACAAAAAAAACGCAAGATGTTAAGTCATAGCAGTTAAATGACGTCGTAAATTTATAATACATCTAGCAGAGTTCATCTTAAAATACGTACTCTCCAGCATTGCCCAGAACAGCTATAAACATGTGAGCTTCTAATTGGACAGCTTAACCACAACCAGAAAACGCACCTCATGTTGAAGTTTAGTGAAGGTGAGTTGACGATAGAGAGCAGCAGGCTGGTAGCAGGTGAGAATGACGCAGGTCTGAGAGGGGAAACAGTTATATACAGTCCAACTATCTAACCTTCACGTGTCTGATATGGTTATTAAGTTGCCCTTGAACTTCCATTGACCTTTAGAGATGCAGAATTATCAAGTTCATGACGTAAATTCAGCTAATGAGACAGTTGTGCTTAGGTTTTTTATTAGCGGCATTAAACATTTTCATATTTTGCTTCAAACAACAGTTGTGTGTAGCCACGTGCATCTCTTTTACTTTGCTGTGACATCCCATTGTTCCATGCAGAACTATCCAGCACCATCGTCGTTATGTTGAGATTCAGAGATTCATTAGAACAAGTTAGAACACGCGAAAGCCAAGAGCGATTTTGGGTATTCTAACTTTGAAACTATCATATTATGATATAAGGAACCTGGCGAAGCTGCAAGCAAGAGCTGTAATCCTATTTGAGCTAAGTTGAAACCTACTCCCAGAGGCCTATATATGTCATGAGCCTGTTATATGCATCAATAGGAATAAACTTTATTAACAACATTATGTAACAATCATATAAGGAACAGGATGAGCCTGTTGTCAGCTGTGTATCAGAGCCTTCATGTGAGCAGTTGACCTGATCTTCCTGTGCATTAACCTGTTGAGTGAACACGTTCCAGATGTGAGTCAGCCTAGGAGTGAATGATCGCTGATGGACTCATGCTCTTGAGAAATGCACTTCCCGCATGAGACTATTGAAAGTTGAGAGCCTACTGCTAACGATGCGAATTACTGGTTGTCCAAGGATTTGGGCCAGGTGCGGAGCTTTGAGAATGTTGTCTTTGTACATTACAACTACCGACGTACATAATCAAGATGGATGAGTTGATACAAGGTGTCACAGGAGTCAATAAGCCCTCTGTAATTACGTTGTTTCATATGATGACTGGTTCAGTGTACTGGATACAATACGTTTTGTTTTGATGACGCTAGAATACACCAGAGTGAGCTCAGGTATATCATTTAGACGATGGTATGATTTGTGTATTCAAACTACGAAGATGGTAGAATAGTATACATTCTACTAGACGAGTTGTAATGATCAACGGAACGCAGTTATTATACGTGGAATCCAGGATAGGAATTATTCAGTCCATACATACAGTATATTAATCTTTATTATTCAAAATTGTTAAACAAATACAGCAGTAAAATGCCTGAAATCATCTGAACAATATTAATCATCATGTTATTTAAACAATAATAATTCCCTTCACCATCAACAATAATGTGCTTTTAGTCATGTGGACAATATCTTCATGTCACTTTACAAAAATTTTTCGTGTCACTTTAAAATAATAAGAAGCCTCTCGTCATCTCAACAATCTTTTGTAACATGTTATTTGAACGTGATTCTCGCCTCAAAACTGTTACATATAAGAAGAAGAACATAGAACATAAGAATGACGGTCTCTGCAGAAGACCTATTGGCCCGTACGAGGCAGCTTCTATTTATATTAACACAGACACACAACTTCAAGATGTATTAATGACCGAAACATTGCATGTAATTTGTGGTGTGATAAAATATACAAATATTCTACCCACTAGGTAACTACTGTAATCTGCTAATGTGTATTTTTTTCTAAATATAATATTATTAATAATATTAGTAAGTGAATAGAACTGAATTTACCTGCAAGTATTCTTCACTTGACATTATTGCAAAAGTAATTAGGTTAATTTCTCTTAAAACATAATCACTGTAACTATTATTGATGTTGTTGCTTTGTTGATGTTGAGGGTGTTGCTTGCTTTGTCGTTTTGTCTTGATATTTTGTTTGTTTCGTTCTTGTTTTATACATTTTAATTTGCTTTTATTATTACTCATTTTTTGTCCTTATTTAACTCTTGATGGTGTTGTAGTTCATTTTATTCGCGTGTGTTTTTGCAATTTTAATAGATTCTTTCGTTTTTATGTTACCCATTGTTGTTGTTCTTCTCTTAGGTGTTTACCTAAGCTGCCATTCATGTTCTTGCTGCCGATCCTGGCTGTGTTTTTGTCGTCACTGTTCATATTCTTTATTTTGTACATTTTTCTTGTACCTTTTTAAGTTTCTTTTGGTTTCATGTTTTTTGTTATGAATCTGTCATCAACCCTTTTGCATCTATCTTGCTGTTATTTCTGTTACGAAAGATGTAAAGATAACATATATAATATCTTTAATAAAAGCAAGCAGGTGTTGTCTGTGCTACGATGGTCGTATTACGAAAATTCAAACACGTGTCATTTCTCAATCAATGATCTATACGGTGGTAGTTGGGATAGTGGTGGTGGTAGTTGGGGTAGTGATGTTGGTAGTTGGGGTAGTGGTGGTGGTAGATGGAGTAATAGTGGTGGTAGTTGTATTCACCTAGTTGTGCTTGCGGGGGTTGAGCTCTAGTTCTTAGTTTCCGGCTCTCAACAATCACTCAACTGGTGTACAGACTCCTGAGCCTTTTGGGCTATATCATATCAACATTTGAAACTGTGTATGGAGTCAGTCTCTACAACATCACTGCCTAGGGCATTCAATTTGTTAGTTACTATGACATTGAAAAAATTGTTTTAATGTCTCTGTGGCACTACCCCACTATCCCAGCGCCGGTGGTGGTCCGGTGGTGGTGGTGGTAACTGTGGTAGTAGTGGTTGGAGTGGTGGTTGAAGTCGTCCCCGTCGTCCTTGTTTGGATATGATGACACTTTTCTTTGCTGTGGCTACCATATTCGTGTCCGTGTCCGTGTCCGAGACCGTGTCCGTGCTTTTCGAGGTTGTTTCTCCGTAATTCAATGTCAGCAAATTCGCTCTGTTCGGCCCTGCAGGGTATAATACATAATACATATTAATAAATTCAAGTATTTGTTATATATATATATATATATATATATATATATATATATATATATATATATATATATATATATATATATATATAATATAATATAATAGTTTATATATTTATTTATATAATGGAAATGGAAAGGGGAATTATACGAGAAGGAAATATTATGAGTAAAAAAAAAGCTACCCATTCAAATATTTCATGTTACCAATTAACAAATTCTGCTAATATTAAAGACAAAACACCTCAGACACTTCTCTGGTCATTGGATATTAAAGGTGTTAAGCAAGATACGAGATTGCAGTTTATTCCTTAATTTAGATCTTTACTGGAAAACGGAAATATCATTGCGTTCTCATTTTCGTCACTGGGTTATATTCCTGGATAAGCAACAGACTCGATTGCTATCTAAGGAACTTTTCAGGGTCACAATCATATGACCATAAATTACAAGTACAGTATGTATTCTCTCTGAATGTTCTCTCAACAGGACACATTATTACAGCAACTAAAGAAAAACTACGAGCTCACCATAGCCCGTGCTACTAACAACAACAACTAAAGAAAACAGTGAACAATTGTGCATCGTGGAGCTAGCTGATGACGAGGATAAGTTTTTGTGAACTGCTAAGACGAACAATTCTTACGATATTGATCAATATGAACAAGCCAGGTGTAAGGTGGTTCATCTTTGAGACAAAAAAAAAAGAGAGCAAAACAATAGGGGAGAACTTCAGTTTTCTTTTAGCAGTTTATTCAAAAGTTTTCGTACCTGTCCCCATCGTCGTCTTCGAAGACGACCCGTTCTGGACGGTCGTCGGTGTCGCCAAGTGCGTCGTCCTGGTCCTTCAGAACGTAGCCTGAAGTGGCACATACGAAGGCCAAAAGACCCAGCAGCACGAATTTGAACCTGAGGGGGAGAGGTGAGAAAAAAAAGAGTGAGAGGTAAAATAGTTAAAACGACGCTGATAAGAATGTTTGGTGAAGGCAGGTTTGTTGATAGTGAGGTCAAAGCAACCTTACCTAATAGGTCAAGTATATCATGGCTTAAAACACATCAACACCAGGGGGGATCCACTAACACCAAGGGAGATAGGGGTGTTCACTAACACGAGGGGGGTCCACTAACACCAAGAGGCTCCATCAAGATGGTGTTATAGCTGTTTAATTCCCTAACTGACAAGAGGATGGGGGCCCGTAAACAGATCCGGCTCCGAGTGAGGTAATATAAATTGATGGTGTTGATGATGGGGTTGACAATTACGTGGATGATAATGACAATAAGATGGATTATAGTTATCAGAATGAGACACTTTTCGCAACTACACAAATCCCTCCACATCAGATAGACTCAGGAAGTTTATAGTTGTGACATATATAAACTAAATTAAGGTAATAGCAATGCTATCATGGCTGAGGAAGCTCTCAGCGTACTCATTTACAACGATAACATCGTAAACATCAGCTCTAGGCAATACAAAATGGCTCTGGTTATCACCAAAAAAGTAATGGTTATCATACAGGAATGTCTAGAGTTGAATTGATGATTTTGTCAATTCACGCATTTGAAGATTTGGTGATTTGACAATGAACTATTAATTTACATGGAACTATCGACCAATCCTCGAAAACTTACTTAACCACTGTACTGCATTATGAAATAAAAGGGGACTGTAATGAACGTAATACGACCACGTTTTTCAGTTCGGTATCGAGCTCGGTATCAATAGTTCGGTCTTCGAACTATCAAATTTTTGTCGCAGCTTCGACTTCACACTTGGGGTGTCCACGGTTCGAATCTCCTAGAACCCAGGTGAATGGAAGGTTAGGTTACTGTGTTACTGCTGAAATGTCCTTTGTAACACCATTAGTATAAAATGTTGTTAGTTTTATGGCACAGTTCATACTTTAATCTCTTGTATAAGAGTCGCTATAAGTATTATGATGCTGTTGGAGGTTTATAGACGACAAAAAGAAGTTCATGACACTGTTGACCAAACCACACACTAGAAATTCAAGAGACGAAGACGATTCGGTCAGTCCACGACCATTATCAAGTCGATTGACAATCGACTTGAGAATTGTCCAGGAGGGACCAAACCGTCGTCGTCTCTTCAATTTCTATTGTGTGGTTTGGTCAACATTTTTCAGCCACTTTATTGTGACTTTTCATCTCCATAACACTGCCTGTCTCTTGAGGTCATGTATTAATGTTTAATACAACTATTTAGTTTTAAGGAAATCAGTAAATTAGAGAAACCCTGGTTTGAACAGAACGCAAATTTTGTTGTTTGCACAAATAAAACGCAAAAAGTCATATCAGTTAAATGGCGTCGGAAATTTAGAATACATCTAGCAGAGTTCATCTTAGAATAACTACTCTCAAGCTTTGCACATGAACAGCAAAGAACATATGAGCTTCCAATTGGACAGTTTATCACAGCCAGAACACGCACCTCATGTTGAAGTTTAGTGAAGGTGAGGTGACGGTAGAGAGCAGCAGGCTAGTTGAAGGCAGCGGGCTGGTAGAAGGTGGGAATGACACAGGTCCGAGAGGGGAACAGTTATATACAGTCCAACGATCTAGCCTCCACGTGTGTGATTAATGGCCCTTGATCTTACATTGACTGCAAGAGACACAGAAGTATCAAATTTATGTCGCAATTTCTTCTATTGAGGCAGTCGTGCATATGTTTTTATTAGCCGCATTTGCAGTTCAATATTTTATTGCAGTTGCATATTTTATATCAAACGACAGCTAAATGGGGCCACATATGTCTCTTTTGCTTCGCTGTGGTCTCATATTGATCCATGCAGAACTATCCATCACCAACGTCTTTATGTGGAGATTCAAAGGAAGCTGTCATTAGAACAGCCATTAGAATAAGTTTGAATACGCGGGCTGAAGAGCATCGATGCTCTATTTATGTTTTTATGTTATTTAATTTATTATTTATTAGTTATTTAATTTATGTAATTTATGTTAGTCGCAGTTATGATCATAACTGCGACTAACATAAATTGACAGGTAAAGAGGGAAAAATATTTTCTGTCTGTTGAAAACTTATATTTTGCATCAAAATATTGATATATAATAATGATTTGTGAGAGAAGAAAAGTTGAAGAAACTGCGGTAAAGTTTAAAACAATTTCACAAAAAGCAAGAATGGATATTGAGAACCCATGTGTGAATGTAACGAGAATTAAAAATCCTACTCAGTTGCAGTATATTAGGAGAAATCTCTCGGTGAACGATACAGTAACAATACTGAACACAGAAGGAGATCATAATTCGGGTGACAAAAATCTTGGCAGAACACAAACACAGATAATAATGACGTATTCAAACTTTAATTACCAGACGAAGGCCACGAAAGAGATCCGAGTTTGAGACTTGAGAACACGCAAGTGACCACAGAGGGAAACAAACTTAAGTATATAAATATTTAACTGTAACATAGGCAGCAGCAGGAAGAGACAGCATCCCACTTTAGAGTCAGCAAGACGCATTACGTTTATCTCTCATGATACTCTTCAATGCATCCAAGGAAAGGAGAAATTGACCGGAAAGTTATTCAACTAATAATGTTATTCCGATTTTCACAAAATAACACAGTCATCAGCCCCTTACACAAGAATTTCTTATATAGATATAATCCATAAGGCAATATTACACATATTAGAAAATTAATGAAATCTACAATTTTGATTTGTTGAGGAAAAGTCCTGGATGACAAGGCAATATAGAGCCAACGGGAAAGGGCAGTTGGACTGCATCTTCATTGTCTACCTAAAAGTCTTTGATGTAGTGGCATCCCAAATATTGCTAATAATTTCTAAAAGAATATGAGCGGATTAATATAATTTTGAACAGAATGATAAAATCTTCATTGAAGAGTTTACTGGGCTACGTAATCTACTGGGCTATGAGTAGTAATAATAAGGAAAGTCCAAAATTCCATGTTGCCGTTTTACGTTAAAGTTTTTATATGAACAAGTTGACTTGAACAAGCGAGTACATAACCAAGATGGATGAGGTGATACAAGGTGTCACAGAGGTCAATAAGCCCTCTGTAATTACGTTGTTTCATATGATGACTGGTCCAGTGTACTGGATACATTACGTTTTGTTTTGATGACGCTAGAATACACCAGAGTGAGCTCAGGTATACCATATAGACGATGGTATGATTTGTGTATTTAAACTACGAAGATGGTAGCATAGTATACATTCTACTAGATGAGTTGTAATGATCAAAGTCACGCCATTATTATTCGTGGAATCCAGGATTGGAATTCATTTAGTCTATACATGCAGTATATTAATCTTTATTATTCAATTGTTTTTAACAAATACAGCAGTAAAATGCCTGAAATCATTTGAACATTATCAATCTTCGTGTTATTAAAACAATAATCCCTTTACCATTATATATAATGTGCTTCAAGTCATGTGGACAATATCATCATGTCACTTTACAAAAATTCTTCGTGTCACTTTAAATTAATAAGGAGCCTCTCGTCATCTCAACAATCTTTTGTAATGTGTTATTTGAACGTGATTCTCGCCTCAGAATTATTACATTTAAGAAAAAGAACATAGAACATAAGATTGAAGGTCTCTTCAGAAGGCCTACTGGCCCATACGAGGCAGTTTCTATTTACATCCACTCAATTATTCAACTTCAAGATGTATTAATGACCGAAACGTTGCATGTAATTTGTGGTGTGATAAAATATACAAATATTCTACCCACTAGGTAACTACTGTAATCTGCTAATGTGTATTTTTTCTAAATAAAATATTATTAATACTATTAGTAAGTGAATAGAACTGAATTTACCTGCAAGTATTCTTCACTTGACATTATTACAAAAGTAATTAGGTTAAATTATCTTAAAACATAATCACTGTAATCATTATGGATGTTGTTGCTTTGTTGATGTTGAGGGTGTTGCTTGCTTTGTCGTTTTGTGTTGATATTTTGTTTCTTTCGTTCTTGTTTTATACATTTTAATTTGCTTTCATTATTACTCCTTTTTTGTCCTTGTTTAACTCTTGATGGTGTTGTCGTTCATTTTATTCGTGTGTGTTTTTGCAATTTTAATAGATTCTTTCGTTTTTATGTTACCCATTGTTGTTCTTCTTCTCTTAGGTGTTTACCTAAGCTGCCATTCATGTTCTTGCTGCCGATCCTGGCTGTGTTTTTGTCGTCACTATTCATATTCTTAATTTTGTACATTTTTTTTGTACCTTTTTAAGTTTCTTTTGGGTTCATGATTTTGTTATGAATCTGTCATCAACCCTTTTGCATCTATCTTGTTGTTATTTCTGTTACGAAAAATGTAAAGATAACCTATACAATATCTTTTTTAAATGTGAGCAGGTGTTGTCTGTGCTACGATGGTCGTATTACGAAAATCCAAACTTGTGTCGCTTCTCAGTCAATGGTCTATACGGTGGTAGTTGGGATAGTGGTGGTGGTAGTTGTACTCACCTAGTTCTCCTTGCGGGAGTTGAGCTCTGGCTCTTTGTTCCCGGTTCACAACCGTCAATCAACTGGTGTACAGATTCCTGAGCCTACTGGGCTCTATCATATCTACATTTGAAACTGTGTATGGAATCAGCCTCCACCACATCACTGCCTAGTGCATTCCATTTGTTAGCTACACTGACACGGAATTTTTGTTGTTAATTTCTCTGTGGCACTACCCCGAGCCAGTGGTGATGGTGGTTGGGGTAGTGGTGACGGTAGTTGGGGTAGTGGTGACGGTAGTTGGGGTAGTGGTGACGGTAGTTGGGGTAGTGGTGACGGTAGTTGGGGTAGTGGTGACGGTAGTTGGGGTAGTGGTGACGGTAGTTGGGGTAGTGGTGACGGTAGTTGGGGTAGTAGTGACGGTAGTTGGGGTAGTGGTGACGGTAGTTGGCGTAGTGGTGACGGTAGTTGGGGTAGTGGTAGTCGTGGTGGTGGTAGTTGTGCTAGTAGTGGTTGGCGTGGTGGTTGTAGTTCTCCTCCTCCTCGTTGTGCGTCTATGATGATGTTCGTGGCTGTGGCGGCCATGTCCGTGGTGACCGTTGTGGCCCTGGTGACCGTGGTGACCGTGGCCGCGTCCGTGCTTCTGGCGGCTGTTTCTCCTTAATTCAATGTCAGCAACATCGCTCTGTTCGGCCCTGCAGTGTATAATACATAATATATATTAAAAAATACAAGTATTTTTTACATATATATATTATTAAATATGACCGAAAAAGTAAAATTAATAATTCTAACACGAATTTTCTCGATCTTTCTTACGTTTCTTTTCACTGTTGATGGTAATTCAAAGATCAATTCTCCAAAATTCATTTTTATTTCTAGTCTGACGCGACACTTGAGCGCGTTTCGTAAAACTTATTACATTTTCAAAGACTTTAGTTTACAAACACACAACTGAAACTGAACAGAGCTTACACATCTTCAGTTTTATATCTACATTTGGGTGAGGTGGATGAGGTGAAAACAAACTTTCAACAATGGGTATTGAATGGGTATTAAATTCAAACACAAGACAGAACACGAAACAATGGGTATTGAATGGAAGTAATTGTAGAAAGCCTATTGGTTCATATTTCTTGATGCTTCTATATTGGAGCGGAGTCTTGAGGTGGGTAGAATATATATATATATATATATATATATATATATATATATATATATATATATATATATATATATATATATATATATATATATATATATATATAATATATATATATATATATATAAATAGTTTATATATTTATTTATATAATGGAAATGGAAAGAGGAATTATACGAGAAGGAAATATTATGAATAAAAAAAAAAAGCTTCACAGTCAAATATTTCATGTTACCAGTTAACAAATTCTGCTAATATTAAAGACAAAACACCTCAGACACTTCTCTGGTCATTGGATATTAAAGGTGTTAAGCAAGATACGAGATTACAGTTTATTCCTTAATTTAGATCTTGACTGGAAAATGGAAATATCATTGCGTTCTCATTTTCCTCACTACGTTATATTCCTGGATAAGCAACAGACTCGGTAGCTATCTAAGGGACTTTTCAGGGTCAGAATCATATGACCATAAATTACAAGTACAGTATGTATTCACTCTGAATGTTCTCTCAACAGGACACATTAGTGCAGCAACTAAAGAAAACAGTGAACAATTGTGCATCGTGGGGCTGGCTGGTGACGAGGATACGTTTTTGTCAACTTCTAAGACGAACAATTCTTACGATATTGATCAATAAGAACACGCCAGGTGTAAGATGGTTCATCTTTGAAACCAAAAAAAAACAAGCAAAACTATAGGGGAGAACTTCAGTTTTCTTTTAGCAGTTTATTCAAAAGTTTTCGTACCTGTCCCCATCGTCGTCTTCAAAGACGACCCGTTCTGGACGGTCGTCGGTGTCGCCAAGTGCGTCGTAATGGTCCTTCAGAACGTAGCCTGAAGTGGCACATACGAAGGCCAAAAGACCCAGCAGCACGAATTTGTACCTGAGGGGGAGAGGTGAGACAAAAAAGAGTGAGAGGTAAAATAGTTAAAGTGACGCTGATAAAAATGTTTGGTGAGGGCAGGTTTGTTGATAGTGAGATCAAGGCCACCTTACCTTATAGGTCAAGTATGTCATGGCCTGAAACCTATCAACACCAGGGGTAGTCCACTAACACCAGAGGGGTCTACTAACACCAAGGGGCCCCATCAAGATGGTGTTATAGCTGTTGAATACCCGCACAGACTAGAGGATGGGGGCCCGTAAACAGATCCGGCTGCGAATGGGGTAATATATATTGATGATGGGGGTTGACGATTACGTGGATTATAATGACAATGAGGTGGATTACAATTATCAGAATGAGACACTTTTCGTAACTACACAAATCCCTGCAGATCGGATAGACTTAAGAAATTTACAGTTGTGACATATATAAACTAAATTAAGTTAATAGCAATGCTATCATGGGTGAGAAAGCTCTCAGCGTACTCATTTACAACGATAACATCGTAAACGTAATCATCAGCTCTAGGCAATACAAAATGGATCTGGTTATCACCAAAAAAGTAATGGTTATCATACAGGAATGTCAAGCGTTGAATTGATGATTTTGCCTATTCACTTCGTGATTTGACAATGAACTATTAATTTACACGGAACTATCGACCAATCCTCGAAAAATTACTTAGCCACAGTACTGCATTATGAAATAAAAGTGGACTGTATTGCAGGTAATACGACCAGGTTTTGCATTATTAAATCGATTGACAATCGACTTGATTATGGTCCAGGACGGACCAAAACGTCGTCGTCTTTTCAATTACTAGTGTGTGGTATGGCCAACATTTTTCAGCCACTTTATTGTGACTTTTCATCTCCATAACACTGCCTGTCTCATGAGGTCTTATATTTATGTTAGATAAAACTTTTTTAGGTTTTAGGAAATCGGTAAATTAGAGAAACCCTGGTTTGAACAAAATGTAAATTTAATTGTTTGCACAAATAAAACGCAAAAAGCTAAGTCATAGCAGTTAAATGGCGTCGTAAATTTATAATACATCTAGCAGAGTTTGTCTTAGAATAATTACTCTCAAACTTTGCACAGAACAGCAAAGAACATATGAGCTTCCAATTGGACAGCTTAACCACAGCTTGAAAACGCACCTCATGTTGAAGTTTAGTGAAGGTGAGGTGACGGTTGAGAGCAGCAGGCTGTTGAAGGCAGCGGGCTGGTAGAAGGTGGGAATGACACAGGTCTGAGAGGGGAACAGTTATATACAGTCCAACCATCTAGCCTCCACGTGTGTGATAGGTTGATTAATGGCCGTTGATCTTCCATTCACTGCTAGAGACGCAGAACTATCAAGTTCATGTCACAAATTCTGCTAATGAGACAGTCGCTTTTATCAGCCGCATTTGCAGTTGCATATTTTATTGCAATCGCAAATAGTGTTTCAGACGACAGCTGTGTGTGGCCACGTGTATCTCTTTTGCTTCGTTGTGATCCCCTATTGATCCATGCAGAACTATCCACCACCAACGTCTTTATGTGGAGATTCGGAGAAGACTGCCATTAGAATAAGTTTGAATTCGCGGGCTGAAGAGCATCATAACTGCGACTAACATAAATTCAAAGGTAAAGAGGGAAAAAAATTTCTGTCTGTTGAAAACTTTTATTTTGGATCAAAATATGGATATAACAATGGTTTATGAGAGAAGAAACGTTAAAGAAACTGCGGTAAAGTTTGAAACAATTACACAAAAATCAAGAATGGATATTGAGAACCCATGTGTGAACGATACGAGAATTAAAAATTCTACTCAGGTGCAGTATATTAGGAAAATTCTCTCGGTGAACGATACAGTAACAATGCTGAACACAGAAGGAGGAGATCATAATTCAGGTGACAAAGATCTTGGCAGAACACAAACACAGATATCAATAAAGTACTCGAACTTTAATTACCAGACGAAGGCCACGAAAGAGATCCGAGTGTGAGACTTGAGAACACACAGTGACCACAGAGGGAAACAAACTTAAGTATATAAATATTTAACTAACAAAGGCAGCAGCAGGAAGAGACAGCATCCCACTTTAGGGTCAGCAAGACGCATTATGTTTATCTCTCATGATAATCTTCAATGCATCCAAGGAAAGGAGAAATAGACCGGAAAGTTATTCAACTAATAATGTTATTCCGATTTTCACAAAAGAACAGTCATCAGCCCCTTACACAAGAATTTCTTATATAGATATAATCCATAAGGCAATATTACACATAGAAAATTAATGAAATCTACAATTTTGATTTGTTGAGGAAAAGTCCTGGATGACAAGACAATAAAGAGTCAACGGGAAAGGGCAGTTGGACTGCATCTTCATTGTCTACCTAAAAGTCTTTGATGCAGTGGCATCCCAAATATTGCTAATAATTTCTAAAAGAGTATGAGCGTGATTAATATAATTTTGAACAGAATGATAAAATCTTCATTAAAGAGATTACTGGGCCACGTAATCTACTGGGCTATGAGTAATCACAATAAGGAAAGTCCAAAATTCCATGTTGCCGTTTTACGTTAAAGTTTTTATATGAACAAGTTGACTTGAACAAGCGAGTACATAACCAAGATGGATGAGATAATACAAGGTGTCACAGGGGTCAATAAGCCCTCTGTAATTACGTTGTTTCATATGATGACTGGTCCAGTGTACTGGATACAATACGTTGTGTTTTGATGACGCTAGAATACACCAGAGTGAGCTCAGGTATACCATTTAGACGATGGTATGATTTGTGTATTCAAACTACGAAGATGATAGAATAGTATACATTCTGCTAGATGAGTTGTAATGATTAAAGTCACGCCATTATTATACGTAGAATCCAGGATTGTAATTCATTTAGTCTATACATGCAGTATATTAATCTTTATTATTCAATTGTTTTTAACAAATACAGCAGTAAAATGCCTGAAATCATTTGAACAATATCAATCTTCGTGTTATTTAAACAATAATTCCCTTCACCATTAAATATAATGTGCTTCAAGTCATGTGGACAATATCACCATGTCACTTTACAAAAATTCTTCGTGTCACTTTAAATTAATAAGGAGCCTCTCGTCATCTCAACAATCTTTTGTAACGTGTTATTTGAACGTGATTCTCGCCTCAGAATTATTACATTTAAGAAAAAGAACATAAGAATGAAGGTCTCTTCAGAAGGCCTACTGGCCCATACGAGGCAGTTTCTATTTACATCCACTCAATTATTCAACTTCAAGATGTATTAATGACCGAAACGTTGCATGTAATTTGTGGTGTGATAAAATATACAAATATTCTACCCACTAGGTAACTACTGTAATCTGCTCATGTGTATTTTTTCTAAATAAAATATTATTAATGTTATTAGTAAGTGAATAGAACTGAATTTACCTGCAAGTATTCTTCATTTGACATTATTACAAAAGTAATTAGGTTAAATTATCTTAAAACATAATCACTGTAACCATTATTGATGTTGTTGCTTTGTTGATGTTGAGGGTGTTGCTTGCTTTGTCGTTTTGTGTTGATATTTTGTTTGTTTCGTTCTTGTTTTATACATTTTAATTTGCTTTTATTATTACTCCTTTTTTGTCCTTGTTTAACTCTTGATGGTGTTGTCGTTCATTTTATTCGTGTGTGTTTTTGCAATTTTAATAGATTCTTTCGTTTTTATGTTACCCATTGTTGTTGTTCTTCTCTTAGGTGTTTACCTAAGCTGCCATTCATGTTCTTGCTGCCGATCCTGGCTGTGTTTTTGTTGTCACTGTTCATATTCTTTATTTTGTACATTTTTCTTGTACCTTTTTAAGTTTCTTTTGGTTTCATGTTTTTTGTTATGAATCTGTCATCAACCCTTTTGCATCTATCTTGCTGTTATTTCTGTTACGAGAGATGTAAAGATAACATATATAATATCTTTAATAAAAGCAAGCAGGTGTTGTCTGTGCTACGATGGTCGTATTACGAAAATCCAAACACGTGTCATTTCTCAATCAATGATCTATACGGTGGTAGTTGGGATAGTGGTGGTGGTAGTTGGGGTAGTGATGTTGGTAGTTGGGGTAGTGGTGGTGGTAGATGGAGTAATAGTGGTGGTAGTTGTATTCACCTAGTTGTGCTTGCGGGGGTTGAGCTCTAGTTCTTAGTTTCCGGCTCTCAACAATCACTCAACTGGTGTACAGACTCCTGAGCCTTTTGGGCTATATCATATCAACATTTGAAACTGTGTATGGAGTCAGTCTCTACAACATCACTGCCTAGGGCATTCAATTTGTTAGTTACTATGACATTGAAAAAATTGTTTTAATGTCTCTGTGGCACTACCCCACTATCCCAGCGCCGGTGGTGGTCCGGTGGTGGTGGTGGTAACTGTGGTAGTAGTGGTTGGAGTGGTGGTTGAAGTCGTCCCCGTCGTCCTTGTTTGGATATGATGACACTTTTCTTTGCTGTGGCTACCATATTCGTGTCCGTGTCCGTGTCCGAGACCGTGTCCGTGCTTTTCGAGGTTGTTTCTCCGTAATTCAATGTCAGCAAATTCGCTCTGTTCGGCCCTGCAGGGTATAATACATAATACATATTAATAAATTCAAGTATTTGTTATATATATATATATATATATATATATATATATATATATATATATATATATATATATATATATATATATATAATATAATATAATAGTTTATATATTTATTTATATAATGGAAATGGAAAGGGGAATTATACGAGAAGGAAATATTATGAGTAAAAAAAAAGCTACACACTCAAATATTTCATGTTACCAGTGAACAAATTCTGCTAATATTAAAGACAAAACACCTCAGACACTTCTCTGGTCATTGGATATTAAAGGTGTTAAGCAAGATACGAGATTGCAGTTTATTCCTTAATTTAGATCTTAACTGGAAAACGGAAATATCATTGCGTTCTCATTTTCGTCACTGGGTTATATTCCTGGATAAGCAACAGACTCGATTGCTATCTAAGGAACTTTTCAGGGTCACAATCATATGACCATAAATTACAAGTACAGTATGTATTCTCTCTGAATGTTCTCTCAACAGGACACATTATTACAGCAACTAAAGAAAAACTACGAGCTCACCATAGCCCGTGCTACTAACAACAACAACTAAAGAAAACAGTGAACAATTGTGCATCGTGGAGCTAGCTGATGACGAGGATAAGTTTTTGTGAACTGCTAAGACGAACAATTCTTACGATATTGATCAATATGAACAAGCCAGGTGTAAGGTGGTTCATCTTTGAGACAAAAAAAAAGAGAGCAAAACAATAGGGGAGAACTTCAGTTTTCTTTTAGCAGTTTATTCAAAAGTTTTCGTACCTGTCCCCATCGTCGTCTTCGAAGACGACCCGTTCTGGACGGTCGTCGGTGTCGCCAAGTGCGTCGTCCTGGTCCTTCAGAACGTAGCCTGAAGTGGCACATACGAAGGCCAAAAGACCCAGCAGCACGAATTTGAACCTGAGGGGGAGAGGTGAGAAAAAAAAGAGTGAGAGGTAAAATAGTTAAAACGACGCTGATAAGAATGTTTGGTGAAGGCAGGTTTGTTGATAGTGAGGTCAAAGCAACCTTACCTAATAGGTCAAGTATATCATGGCTTAAAACACATCAACACCAGGGGGGATCCACTAACACCAAGGGAGATAGGGGTGTTCACTAACACGAGGGGGGTCCACTAACACCAAGAGGCTCCATCAAGATGGTGTTATAGCTGTTTAATTCCCTAACTGACAAGAGGATGGGGGCCCGTAAACAGATCCGGCTCCGAGTGAGGTAATATAAATTGATGGTGTTGATGATGGGGTTGACAATTACGTGGATGATAATGACAATAAGATGGATTATAGTTATCAGAATGAGACACTTTTCGCAACTACACAAATCCCTCCACATCAGATAGACTCAGGAAGTTTATAGTTGTGACATATATAAACTAAATTAAGGTAATAGCAATGCTATCATGGCTGAGGAAGCTCTCAGCGTACTCATTTACAACGATAACATCGTAAACATCAGCTCTAGGCAATACAAAATGGCTCTGGTTATCACCAAAAAAGTAATGGTTATCATACAGGAATGTCTAGAGTTGAATTGATGATTTTGTCAATTCACGCATTTGAAGATTTGGTGATTTGACAATGAACTATTAATTTACATGGAACTATCGACCAATCCTCGAAAACTTACTTAACCACTGTACTGCATTATGAAATAAAAGGGGACTGTAATGAACGTAATACGACCACGTTTTTCAGTTCGGTATCGAGCTCGGTATCAATAGTTCGGTCTTCGAACTATCAAATTTTTGTCGCAGCTTCGACTTCACACTTGGGGTGTCCACGGTTCGAATCTCCTAGAACCCAGGTGAATGGAAGGTTAGGTTACTGTGTTACTGCTGAAATGTCCTTTGTAACACCATTAGTATAAAATGTTGTTAGTTTTATGGCACAGTTCATACTTTAATCTCTTGTATAAGAGTCGCTATAAGTATTATGATGCTGTTGGAGGTTTATAGACGACAAAAAGAAGTTCATGACACTGTTGACCAAACCACACACTAGAAATTCAAGAGACGAAGACGATTCGGTCAGTCCACGACCATTATCAAGTCGATTGACAATCGACTTGAGAATTGTCCAGGAGGGACCAAACCGTCGTCGTCTCTTCAATTTCTATTGTGTGGTTTGGTCAACATTTTTCAGCCACTTTATTGTGACTTTTCATCTCCATAACACTGCCTGTCTCTTGAGGTCATGTATTAATGTTTAATACAACTATTTAGTTTTAAGGAAATCAGTAAATTAGAGAAACCCTGGTTTGAACAGAACGCAAATTTTGTTGTTTGCACAAATAAAACGCAAAAAGTCATATCAGTTAAATGGCGTCGGAAATTTAGAATACATCTAGCAGAGTTCATCTTAGAATAACTACTCTCAAGCTTTGCACATGAACAGCAAAGAACATATGAGCTTCCAATTGGACAGTTTATCACAGCCAGAACACGCACCTCATGTTGAAGTTTAGTGAAGGTGAGGTGACGGTAGAGAGCAGCAGGCTAGTTGAAGGCAGCGGGCTGGTAGAAGGTGGGAATGACACAGGTCCGAGAGGGGAACAGTTATATACAGTCCAACGATCTAGCCTCCACGTGTGTGATTAATGGCCCTTGATCTTACATTGACTGCAAGAGACACAGAAGTATCAAATTTATGTCGCAATTTCTTCTATTGAGGCAGTCGTGCATATGTTTTTATTAGCCGCATTTGCAGTTCAATATTTTATTGCAGTTGCATATTTTATATCAAACGACAGCTAATTGGGGCCACGTGTGTCTCTTTTGCTTCGCTGTGGTCTCCCATTGATCCATGCAGAACTATCCATCACCAACGTCTTTATGTGAAGATTCAAAGGAAGCTGTCATTAGAACAGCCATTAGAATAAGTTTGAATACGCGGGCTGAAGAGCATCGATGCTCTATTTATGTTTTTATGTTATTTAATTTATTATTTATTAGTTATTTAATTTATGTAATTTATGTTAGTCGCAGTTATGATCATAACTGCGACTAACATAAATTGACAGGTAAAGAGGGAAAAATATTTTCTGTCTGTTGAAAACTTATATTTTGCATCAAAATATTGATATATAATAATGATTTGTGAGAGAAGAAAAGTTGAAGAAACTGCGGTAAAGTTTAAAACAATTTCACAAAAAGCAAGAATGGATATTGAGAACCCATGTGTGAATGTAACGAGAATTGAAAATCCTACTCAGTTGCAGTATATTAGGAGAAATCTCTCGGTGAACGATACAGTAACAATGCTGAACACAGAAGGAGATCATAATTCGGGTGACAAAAATCTTGGCAGAACACAAACACAGATAATAATGACGTATTCAAACTTTAATTACCAGACGAAGGCCACGAAAGAGATCCGAGTGTGAGACTTGAGAACACGCAAGTGACCACAGAGGGAAACAAACTTAAGTATATAAATATTTAACTGTAACAAAGGCAGCAGCAGGAAGAGACAGCATGCCACTTTAGGGTCAGGAAAACGCATTACGTTTATCTCTCATGATAGTCTTCAATGCATCCAAGGAAAGGAGAAATAGACCGGAAAGTTCTTCAACTAATAATGTTCTTCCGATTTTCACAAAAGAACACAGTCATCAGCCCCTTATACAAGAATTTCTTATATAGATATAAATCCATAAGGCAATATTACACATATTATAAAATTAATGAAATCTACAATTTTCATTTGTTGAGGAAAAGTCCTGGATGACAAGACAATATAGAGCCAACGGGAAAGGGCAGTTGGACTGCATCTTCATTGTCTACCTAAAAGTCTTTGATGCAGTGGCATCCCAAATATTGCTAATAATTTCTAAAAGAATATGAGCGGATTAATATAATTTTGAACAGAATGATAAAATCTTCATTGAAGAGTTTACTGGGCTACGTAATCTACTGGGCTATGAGTAGTAATAATAAGGAAAGTCCAAAATTCCATGTTGCCGTTTTACGTTAAAGTTTTTATATGAACAAGTTGACTTGTACAAGCGAGTACATAACCAAGATGGATGAGGTGATACAAGGTGTCACAGAGGTCAATAAGCCCTCTGTAATTACGTTGTTTCATATGATGACTGGTCCAGTGTACTGGATACAATATGTTTTGTTTTGATGACGCTAGAATACACCAGAGTGAGCTCAGGTATACCATTTAGACGATGGTATGATTTGTGTATTCAAACTACGAAGATGATAGAATAGTATACATTCTACTAGATGAGTTGTAATGATCAAAGTCACGCCATTATTATACGTGGAATCCTGGATTGGAATTCATTTAGTCTATACATGCAGTATATTAATCTTTATTATTCAATTGTTTTTAACAAATACAGCAGTAAAATGCCTGAAATCATTTGAACAATATCAATCTTCGTGTTATTTAGACAATAATTCCCTTCACCATTATATATAATGTGCTTCAAGTCATGTGGACAATATCATCATGTCACTTAACAAAAATTCTTCGTGTCACTTTAAATTAATAAGGAGCCTCTCGTCATCTCAACAATCTTTTGTAACGTGTTATTTGAACGTGATTCTCGCCTCAGAATTATTACATTTAAGAAAAAGAACATAAGAATGAAGGTCTCTTCAGAAGGCCTACTGGCCCATACGAGGCAGTTTCTATTTACATCCACTCAATTATTCAACTTCAAGATGTATTAATGACCGAAACGTTGCATGTAATTTGTGGTGTGATAAAATATACAAATATTCTACCCACTAGGTAACTACTGTAATCTGCTAATGTGTATTTTTTCTAAATAAAATATTATTAGTAAGTGAATAGAACTGAATTTACCTGCAAGTATTCTTCATTTGACATTATTACAAAAGTAATTAGGTTAAATTATCTTAAAACATAATCACTGTAACCATTATTGATGTTGTTGCTTTGTTGATGTTGAGGGTGTTGCTTGCTTTGTCGTTTTGTGATGATATTTTGTTTGTTTCGTTATACATTTTAATTTGCTTCTATTATTACTCCTTTTTTGTCCTTGTTTAACTCTTGATGGTGTTGTCGTTCATTTTATTCGTGTGTGTTTTTGCAATTTTAATAGATTCTTTCGTTTTTATGTTACCCATTGTTGTTCTTCTTCTCTTAGGTGTTTACCTAAGAGAAGAAGGTGTTTCTTAATTTTGTACATTTTTCTTGAACCTTTTTAAGTTTCTTTTGGGTTCATGATTTTGTTATGAATCTGTCATCAACCCTTTTGCATCTATCTTGTTGTTATTTCTGTTACGAAAAATGTAAAGATAACATATACAATATCTTTTTTAAATGTGAGCAGGTGTTGTCTGTGCTACGATGGTCGTATTACGAAAATCCAAACACGTGTCGTTTCTCAGTCAATGGTCTATACGGTCGTAGTTGGGGTAGTGGTGGTGGTAGTTGTACTCACCTAGTTGTCCTTGCGGGAGTTGAGCTCTGGCTCTTTGTTCCCGGTTCACAACTGTCAATCAACTGGTGTACATATTCCTGAGACTACTGGGCTCTATCATATCTACATTTGAAACTGTGTATGGAATCAGCCTCCACCACATCACTGCCTAGTGCATTCCATTTGTTAGCTACACTGACACGGAATTTTTGTTAATTTCTCTGTGGCACTACCCCGAGCCAGTGGTGATGGTGGTTGGGGTAGTGGTGACGGTAGTTGGGGTAGTGGTGACGGTAGTTGGGGTAGTGGTGACGGTAGTTGGGGTAGTGGTGACGGTAGTTGGGGTAGTGGTGACGGTAGTTGGGGTAGTGGTGACGGTAGTTGGGGTAGTGGTGACGGTAGTTGGCGTAGTGGTGACGGTAGTTGGGGTAGTGGTAGTCGTGGTGGTGGTAGTTGTGCTAGTAGTGGTTGGCGTGGTGGTTGTAGTTCTCCTCCTCCTCGTTGTGCGTCTATGATGATGTTCGTGGCTGTGGCGGCCATGTCCGTGGTGACCGTTGTGGCCCTGGTGACCGTGGCCGCGTCCGTGCTTCTGGCGGCTGTTTCTCCTTAATTCAATGTCAGCAACATCGCTCTGTTCGGCCCTGCAGTGTATAATACATATTATATATTAACAAATACAAGTATTTTTTACATACATATATATATATATATATATATATATATATATATATATATATATATATATATATATATATATATATATATATATATATATATATATTATTAAATATGACCGACAAAGTATGATTAATAATTCTAACACGAATTTTCTCGATCTTTCTTACGTTTCTTTTCACTGTTGATGGTAATTCAAAGATCAATTCTCCAAAATTCATTTTTATTTCTAGTCTGACGCGACACTTGAGCGCGTTTCGTAAAACTTATTACATTTTCAAAGACTTTAGTTTACAAACACACAACTGAAACTGAACAGAGCTTACACATCTTCAGTTTTATATCTACATTTGGGTGAGGTGGATGAGGTGAAAACAAACTTTCAACAATGGGTATTGAATGGGTATTAAATTCAAACACAAGACAGAACACGAAACAATGGGTATTGAATGGAAGTAATTGTAGAAAACCTATTGGTTCATATTTCTTGATGCTTCTATATTGGAGCGGAGTCTTGAAGTGGGTAGAATATATATATATATATATATATATATATATATATATATATATATATATATATATATATATATATATATATATATATAGTTTATATATTTATTTATATAATGGAAATGGAAAGAGGAATTATACGAGAAGGAAATATTATTAATAATAAAAAAAGCTTCACAGTCAAATATTTCATGTTACCAGTGAACAAATTCTGCTAATATTAAAGACAAAACACCTCAGACACTTCTCTGGTCATTGGATATTAAAGGTGTTTAGCATGATACGAGATTACAGTTTATTTCTTAATTTAGATCTTGACTGGAAAATGGAAATATCATTGCGTTCTCATTTTCCTCACTACGTTATATTCCTGGATAAGCAACAGACTCGGTAGCTATCTAAGGGACTTTTCAGGGTCAGAATCATATGACCATAAATTACAAGTACAGTATGTATTCACTCTGAATGTTCTCTCAACAGGACACATTAGTGCAGCAACTAAAGAAAACAGTGAACAATTGTGCATCGTGGGGCTGGCTGGTGACGAGGATACGTTTTTGTCAACTTCTAAGACGAACAATTCTTACGATATTGATCAATAAGAACACGCCAGGTGTAAGATGGTTCATCTTTGAAACCAAAAAAAAAAAAAAAAGCAAAACTATAGGGGAGAACTTCAGTTTTCTTTTAGCAGTTTACTCAAAAGTTTTCGTACCTGTCCCCATCGTCGTCTTCAAAGACGACCCGTTCTGGACGGTCGTCGGTGTCGCCAAGTGCGTCGTAATGGTCCTTCAGAACGTAGCCTGAAGTGGCACATACGAAGGCCAAAAGACCCAGCAGCACGAATTTGTACCTGAGGGGGAGAGGTGAGACAAAAAAGAGTGAGAGGTAAAATAGTTAAAGTGACGCTGATAAAAATGTTTGGTGAGGGCAGGTTTGTTGATAGTGAGGTCAAGGCCACCTTACCTTATAGGTCAAGTATGTCATGGCCTGAAACCTATCAACACCAGGGGTAGTCCACTAACACCAGAGGGGCCCCATCAAGATGGTGTTATAGCTGTTGAATACCCGCACAGACTAGAGGATGGGGGCCCGTAAACAGATCCGGCTGCGAATGGGGTAATATATATTGATGATGGGGGGTTGACGATTACGTGGATTATAATGACAATGAGGTGGATTACAATTATCAGAATGAGACACTTTTCGTAACTACACAAATCCCTGCAGATCGGATAGACTTAAGAAATTTACAGTTGTGACATATATAAACTAAATTAAGTTAATAGCAATGCTATCATGGGTGAGAAAGCTCTCAGCATACTCATTTACAACGATAACATCGTAAACGTAAACATCAGCTCTAGGCAATACAAAATGGATCTGGTTATCACCAAGAAAGTAATGGTTATCATACAGGAATGTCAAGCGTTGAATTGATGATTTTGCCTATTCACTTCGTGATTTGACAATGAACTATTAATTTACACGGAACTATCGACCAATCCTCGAAAAATTACTTAGCCACAGTACTGCATTATGAAATAAAAGTGGACTGTATTGCAGGTAATACGACCAGGTTTTCCATTATCAAGTCGATTGACAATCGACTTGATTATGGTCCAGGACGGACCAAAACGTCGTCGTCTCTTCAATTACTAGTGTGTGGTATATCCAACATTTTTCAGCCACTTTATTGTGACTTTTCATCTCCATAACACTGCCTGTCTCATGAGGTCTTATATTTATGTTAGATAAAACTTTTTTAGTTTTTTAGGAAATCGGTAAATTAGAGAAACCTTGGTTTGAACAAAAGGTAAATTTAATTGTTTGCACAAATAAAACGCAAAAAGCTAAGTCATAGCAGTTAAATAGCGTCGTAAATTTATAATACATCTAGCAGAGTTTGTCTTAGAATAACTACTCTCAAACTTTGCACAGAACAGCAAAGAACATATGAGCTTCCAATTGGACAGCTTAACCACAGCTTGAAAACGCACCTCATGTTGAAGTTTAGTGAAGGTGAGGTGACGGTTGAGAGCAGCAGGCTGTTGAAGGCAGCGGGCTGGTAGAAGGTGGGAATGACACAGGTCTGAGAGGGGAACAGTTATATACAGTCCAACGATCTAGCCTCCACGTGTGTGATATGTTGATTAATGGCCGTTGATCTTCCATTCACTGCTAGAGACGCAGAACTATCAAGTTCATGTCACAAATTCTGCTAATGAGACAGTCGCTTTTATTAGCCGCATTTGCAGTTGCATATTTTATTGCAATCGCAAATTGTATTTCAAACGACAGCTGTGTGTGGCCACGTGTATCTCTTTTGCTTCGTTGTGATCTCCTATTGATCCATGCAGAACTATCCATTACCAACGTCTTTATGTGGAGATTCGAAGAAGACTGCCGTTACAACAGCCATTAGAATAAGTTTGAATTCGCGGGCTGAAGCGCATCATAACTGCGACTAACATAAATTCAAAGGTAAAGAGGGAAAAAAAAATTCTGTCTGTTGAAAACTTTTATTTTGGATCAAAATATGGATATAACAATGGTTTATGAGAGAAGAAACGTTAAAGAAACTGCGGTAGAGTTTGAAACAATTACACAAAAATCAAGAATGGATATTGAGAACCCATGTGTGAACGATACGAGAATTAAAAATTCTACACAGGTGCTGTATATTAGGAAAATTCTCTCGGTGAACGATACAGTAACAATGCTGAACACAGAAGGAGGAGATCATAATTCAGGTGACAAATTTCTTGGCAGAACACAAACACAGATATCAATAAAGTACTCGAACTTTAATTACCAGACGAAGGCCACGAAAGAGATCCGAGTGTGAGACTTGAGAACACACAAGTTACCACAGAGGGAAACAAACTTAAGTCTATAAATATTTAACTAACAAAGGCAGCAGCAGGAAGAGACAGCATCCCACTTTAGGGTCAGGAAGACGCATTATGTTTATCTCTCATGATAGTCTTCAATGCATCCAAGGAAAGGAGAAATAGACCGGAAAGTTATTCAACTAATAATGTTCTTCCGATTTTCACAAAAGAACAGTCATCAGCCCCTTACACAAGAATTTCTTATATAGATATAATCCATAAGGCAATATTACACATAGTTAGAAAATTAATGAAATCTACAATTTTGATTTGTTGAGGAAAAGTCCTGGATGACAAGACAATAAAGAGTCAACGGGAAAGGGCAGTTGGACTGCATCTTCATTGTCTACCTAAAAGTCTTTGATGCAGTGGCATCCCAAATATTGCTAATAATTTCTAAAAGAGTATGAGCGTGATTAATATAATTTTGAACAGAATGATAAAATCTTCATTAAAGAGATTACTGGGCCACGTAATCTACTGGGCTATGAGTAATCACAATAAGGAAAGTCCAAAATTCCATGTTGCCGTTTTACGTTAAAGTTTTTATATGACCAAGTTGACTTGAACAAGCGAGTACATAACCAAGATGGATGAGATAATACAAGGTGTCACAGGGGTCAATAAGCCCTCTGTAATTACGTTGTTTCATATGATGACTGGTCCAGTGTACTGGATACAAAACGTTGTGTTTTGATGACGCTAGAATACACCAGAGTGAGCTCAGGTATACCATTTAGACGATGGTATGATTTGTGTATTCAAACTACGAAGATGATAGAATAGTATACATTCTGCTAGATGAGTTGTAATGATTAAAGTCACGCCATTATTATATGTAGAATCCAGGATTGTAATTCATTTAGTCTATACATGCAGTATATTAATCTTTATTATTCAATTGTTTTTAACAAATACAGCAGTAAAATGCCAGAAATCATTTGAACAATATCAATCTTCGTGTTATTTAAACAATAATTCCCTTCACCCTTAAATATAATGTGCTTCAAGTCATGTGGACAATATCACCATGTCACTTTACAAAAATTCTTCGTGTCACTTTAAATTAATAAGGAGCCTCTCGTCATCTCAACAATCTTTTGTAACGTGTTATTTGAACGTGATTCTCGCCTCAAAATTATTACATTTCAGAAAAAGAACATAGAACATAAGAATGAAAGTCTCTTCAGAAGGCCTACTGGCCCATACGAGGCAGTTTCTATTTACATCCACTCAATTATTCAACTTCAAGATGTATTAATGACCGAAACGTTGCATGTAATTTGTGTTGTGATAAAATATACAAATATTCTACCCACTAGGTAACTACTGTAATCTGCTCATGTGTATTTTTTCTAAATAAAATATTATTAATGTTATTAGTAAGTGAATAGAACTGAATTTACCTGCAAGTATTCTTCACTTGACATTATTACAAAAGTAATTAGGTTAAATTATCTTAAAACATAATCACTGTAACCATTATTGATGTTGTTGCTTTGTTGATGTTGAGGGTGTTGCTTGCTTTGTCGTTTTGTGTTGATATTTTGTTTGTTTCGTTCCTGTTTTATACATTTTAATTTGCTTTTATTATTACTGCTTTTTTGTCCTTGTTTAACTCTTGATGGTGTTGTCGTTCATTTTATTCGCGTGTGTTTTTGCAATTTTAATAGATTCTTAAGTTTTTATGTTACCCATTGTTGTTCTTCTTCTCTTAGGTGTTTACCTAAGCTGCCATTCATGTTCTTGCTGCCGATCCTGGCTGTGTTTTTGTCGTCACTGTTCATATTCTTAATGTTGTACATTTTTCTTGTACCTTTTTAAGTTTCTTTTGGGTTCATGATTTTGTTATGAATCTGTCATCAACCCTTTTGCATCTATCTTGTTGTTATTTCTGTTACGAAAAATGTAAAGATAACATATACAATATCTTTTTTAAATGTGAGCAGGTGTTGTCTGTGCTACGATGGTCGTATTACGAAAATCCAAACACGTGTCGCTTCTCAATCAATGGTCTATACGGTGGTAGTTAGGATAGTGGTGGTGGTGGTTGGGATGGTGATGTTAGTAGTTAGGGTAGTGGTGTTGGTAGTTGTACTCACCTAGTTGTGCTTGCGGGAGTTGAGCTCTGGCTCTTTGTTCCCGGTTCACAACCGTCAATCAACTGGTGTACAGGTTCCTGAGCCTACTGGGCTCTATCATATCTACATTTGAAACTGTGTATGGAGTCAGCCTCCACCACATCACTGCCTAGTGCATTCCATTTGTTAGCTACACTGACACGGAATTTTTGTTGTTAATTTCTCTGTGGCACTACCCCGAGCCAGTGGTGATGGTGGTTGGGGTAGTGGTGACGGTAGATGGGGTAGTGGTGACGGTAGTTGGGGTAGTGGTGACAGTTGTTGGGGTAGTGGTGACGGTAGTTGGGGTAGTGGTGACGGTAGTTGGGGTAGTGGTGACGGTAGTTGGGGTAGTGGTGACGGTAGTTGGGGTAGTGGTAGTCGTGGTGGTGGTAGTTGTGCTAGTAGTGGTTGGCGTGGTGGTTGTAGTTCTCCTCCTCCTCGTTGTGCGTCTATGATGATGTTCGTGGCTGTGGCGGCCATGTCCGTGGTGACCGTGGTGACCGTGGTGACCGTTGTGGCCCTGGTGACCGTGGTGACCGTGTCCGTGTCCGCGTCCGTGCTTCTGGCGGCTGTTTCTCCTTAATTCAATGTCAGCAACATCGCTCTGTTCGGCCCTGCAGTGTATAATACATAATATATATTAACAAATACAAGTATTTTTTACACACACACACAAATATATATAGATATATATATATATATATATATATATATATATATATATATATACATATATATAAATATTTCATGTTACCAGTGAACAAATTCTGCTAATATTAAAGACAAAACACCTCAGACACTTCTCTGGTCATTGGATATTAAAGGTGTTAAGCAAGAGACGAGATTGCAGTTTGTTCCTTAATTTAGATCATGACTGGAAAACGGAAATATCATTGCGTTCTTATTTTCCTCACTGCGTTCTATTCCTGGATAAGCAACAGACTCAGTAGCTGTTAAAAGAACCTTTCAGGGTCACAATCATATGACCATAAATTACAAGTTTAGTATGTATTCAGTCTGAAGGTTCTCTCAACAGGACACATTAGTGCAGCAACAAAAGAAAACAGTGAAGAATTGTGCATCGTGGGGCTGGCTGGTGACGAGGATACGTTTTTGTGAACTGCTAAGACGAACAATTCTTACAATATTGATCAATAAGAACACGCCAGGTGCAAGATGGTTCATCTTTGTGACAAAAAAAAGGGAGCAAAACAATAGTGGAGAAATTCAGCTTTCTTTTAGCAGTTGATTCATAAGTTTTCGTACCCGTCCCCATCGTAGCCTTTGAAGACGACCCCTACTGGAAGGTCGTCGGTGTCGCTGAGAGCGTCGTTCTGGTCCTCCAGGACGTAGCCTGAAGTGGCACACATGAAGGCCAGAAGACCCAGCAGCACGAAACTGTACCTGTAGGGGAGAAGAGAGAAAAAAGTGTGAGGTAAAATAGTTACGGTGACGCTGATAAGAATGTTTGGTGAGAGCAAGGTTGATGATAGTGAGGTTAAGGCCACCTTACCTTATAGGTCAAGTATGCCATGGCCTAAAACCCACAAACACCAGGGGGATCCACTAACACCACGGGGATCCACAAACACAAGGAAGGTTCCACAAACACCAGGGGGATCCACTAACACCAGGGGGGATCCACAAACACAAGGAAGGGTCCACAAACACCAGGGAGGGTCCACTAACACCAAGGGGCCCCATGAACATGGTGTTAAAGCTGTTAAATTCCCTCTTTGACTAGAGGATGGGGGCCCATAAACGGATCCGGCTCCGAGCGGTGTGATATTAATTGACGGTGTTGATGATGAGGTTGACGATTACGTGGATTATAATGACAATGGGGTGGATTATAGTTGTCCGAATGAGACACTTTTTGTAACTACACAAATCCCTCCACATCCGATAGACTCAACAAGTTTACAGTTGTGACATAAATAAACTAAATTAAGTTAATAGCAATGCTATCATAGATGGAGAAGCTCTCAGCGTACTCATTTACAACGATAACATCGTAAACATCAGCTCTGGGCAATGCAAAATGGATCTGGTTATCAACAAAAAAAGTAATGGTTATCATACAGGAATGTCTAGAGTTGAACTGAAGATTTTGTCTATCTATCTGCGCACTTAAAGATTCGGTGATTTGACAACAAACTATTAATTTACATGGAAATATCGACTAATCCCCTAAAAATTACATAGCCACTGTACTGTATTATGAAATAAAGTGGACTGTAGTGCAGGTAATACGACCACGTTTTTCAGCTCGGTATCGAGCTCGGTATCAATAGTTCGGTCGATGGAGCTTCGGCTTATCACATGGGGTGTCCACTGTTCGAATCTCCTATAGAGCTCAGGTGAATGGAAGGTTAGGTTAATGGGTTACTTTTGTAATGTCCCTTGTAACACCATTAGCATAAAATGTAGTTGGTTTTTTGACACAATTCATACTTTAAACTTTTGCCCCAACGACAAATGATAGACGACAAAACGAATTCCATAACACTGCCTGTCTCATGAAGTCTTATAATAATGTTTAATAAAACTGTTTAGTTTTTAGAAAATCAGTAAATTAGAGAATTTAATAAGGTTTGAACAAAACGCAAAATTAGTTGTTTGCACAAAAAAACACAAAATGCTAAGTCATAGCAGTTAAATTGCGTCGTAAATTTATAATACATCAGGCAGAGTTCATCTTAGAATAACTACTCTCAACCTTTGCACAGAACAGCTAAGAACATGTGAGCTTCCAATTGGACAGCTTAACCACAGCCAGAAAACGCACCTCATGTTGAAGTTTACTGAAGGTGAGGTGACGGTTGAGAGCAGCAGGCTAGTTGAAGGCAGCGGGCTGGTAGAAGGTTGGAATGACACAGGTCTGAGAGGGGAACAGTTATATACAGTCCAACCATTTAGCCTCCACGTGTGTGATATGGTGATTAATATGCCCTTGAACGTTCATTGACCGCTAGAGACGCAGAACTATCAAGTTCATGACGCAAATTCAGCTAACGAGACAATCGTGCTGAAGTTTTTAATTAGCCACATTTCGCTTGTTCATATTTTGCTTCAAACAACAGCTTTGTGTAGCCATGTGTATCTCTTTTGCTTCGATGTGATCTCCCATTGCTCCATGCAGAACTATCCAGCACCATCGTCGTTATGTTGAGATTCAGAGGAAACTGTCATTAGAACAGTCATTAGAACAATTTTCATTACTCGTAAGCCAAGACCGATTTTGAATATTTTAACTTTGGAACTATCACATAGGAAACTATCATATTATCATATTTAGAACCTGACGAAGCTGCAAGCAAGAGCTGTAATCCGATTTAAGCTAAGTTGAAACCTACTCCTAGAGGCCTATTTTTGTCATGAGCCAGTTATATGCATCAATAGGAATAAATTTTATTCACTAAGAACATTAGGTAACAATCATATAAGGAACAGGATGAACCTGTAGCCAACTGTGTGCCAGAGTCTTCATGTGAGCAGTTGACCTGATCTCCCCGTGTATCAACCTGTTGAGTGAACAAGTTTCAGATGCGAGTCAGCCTAGGAGTAAATGACTGCTGATGGAGTGATGCTTTTTAGAAAGGCACTTCCAGTATGACACTTGAAAGTTGAGAGCCTATTCCTAAGGATGCGAACTACTGGTTGTCCAAGGATATGGGCCAGGTGCGAAACTTTCAGAATATTGTCTTTGTACATAACAACTACTAACGTCACGACGGTATAGCAGGCTCTGATATTCAGACCATTCCAACCAGATTTGGTCAAGACCAGAGATGAGCCTTCTTGCACGTCTCTCCAGTTTTTCGAAAAGTCTAATGAATGATGGGCAGGCACCTCCCCCCCCCCCTTCCACATCATTCATTAGGCATTCTCCTCCTCTCTTTCTATCTCTCTCAACATATCTCTATCTAAAAAAATTAATATATTTTTTTCAAATAGCTACCCCATTGTTACGTATATTTGGGAAGTTGGTAGGGGCCAACCAGTATGGTGTGGCGGTCAAAAGAGAGAAAAGGCAGCTTTAAAGTTACAAAGGCTGAAGTTTGAATATCGGAAAAATTATTTTCATTCGCCCGATATCAGTAATTTTGTATATTACAGTAAGAAACAGAATTTAGGATTGGAATTAATTCAGTCAATACCATACAGTATATTCATCATTATTATTCAAAATTATTAACAAATACAGCAGTAAAATGCCTAAAATCATCTGAACAATATTAATCTTCATGTTATTTAAACAATAATAATTCCCTTCACCATCAACAATAATGTGCTTTTAGTCATGTGGACAATATCTTCATGTCACTTTACAAACATTCTTTGTGTCACTTTAAAATAATAAGAAGCCTCTCGTCATCTCAACAATCTTTTGTAATATGTTATTTGAACGTGATTCCCGCCTCAAAATTATTACATTTAAGAACATAGAACATAAGAACATAAAATTGACGGTCTCTGCAGAAGACCTATTGGCCCGTACGAGGCAGCTTCTATTTATATTAACTCAGACACACAACTTCAAGATGTATTAATGACCGAAACATTGCATGTAATTTGTGGTGTGATAAAATATTCAAATATTCTACCCACTAGGTAACTACTGTAATCTGCTCTTGTGTATTTTTTTTTTTAAATATAATATTATTAGTAAGTGAATAGAACTGAATTTACCTGCAAGTATTCTTCACTTGACATTATTACAAAAGTAATTAGGTTAAATTATCTTAAAACATATTCACTGTAACCATTATTGATGTTGTTGCTTTGTTGATGTTGAGGGTGTTGCTTGCTTTGTCGTTTTGTGTTGATATTTTGTTTGTTTCGTTCTTGTTTTATACATTTTAATTTGCTTTTATTATTCCTTTCTTGTCCTTGTTTAGTTCTTGATGGTGTTGTCGTTCATTTTATTCGTGTGTGTTTTTGCAATTTTAATAGATTCTTTCGTTTTTATGTTACCCATTGTTGTTCTTCTCTTAGGTGTTTACCTAAGCTACCATTCATGTTCTTGCTGCCGATCCTGGCTGTGTTTTTGTCGTCACTGTTCATATTTTTTATTTTGTACATTTTTCTTGTACCTTTTTAAGTTTCTTTTGGATTCATGATTTTGTTATGAATCTGTCATCAACCCTTTTGCATCTATCTTGTTGTTATTTCTGTTACGAAAAATGTAAAGATAATATATACAATATCTTTTTTAAATGTGAGCAGGTGTTGTCTGTGCTACGATGGTCGTATTATGAATATCCAAACACGTGTCATTTCTGAATCAATGGTCTATACGGTGGTAGTTGGGATAGTGGTGGTGGTAGTTGGGATAGTGATGTTAGTAGTTGGGGTAGTGGTGGTGGTAGTTGTACTCACCTAGTTGTGCTTGCGGGGGTTGAGCTCTAGCTTTTTGTTTCCGGCTCTCAACAATCACTCAACTGGTGTACAGATTCCTGAGTCTTTTGGGCTGTATCATATCAACATTTGAAACTGTGTATGGAGTCAGTCTCTACAACATCACTGCTTAGGGCATTCCATTTGTTAGTTACTATGACATTGAAAAAATTGTTTAATGTCTCTGTGGCACTACCCCACTATGACTGCGCCATTGGTGGTGGTAAGTGGGACGGCAGTGGTGGTGGTTGTGGGCGGCGGTGGTTGTTACGGTTCGGTGTTGATCGGGGGGGTGGTGGTAGTGGAGCGGCTGTGGTGGTAACTGGGGCGATATTGGTGGCTGAGGTGGCGGTGGTGGTGGTTGTAGCTAGGGCGGTGGTGGTGGTTGTAGCTAGGGTGGTGGTGGTAGTTGGGGTGGTGGTAGTAGCTGGGGTGGTGGTAGTAGTTGAGGCAATGGTGGTGGTGGTAGCTGGGGTGGTGGTGGAAACTGGGGCGATAGTGGTAGCTGGGGTGGTGGTGGTGGTGGTAGCTGGGGTGGTGGTGGTGGAGGTAGCTGGGGTGGTGGTGGTAATTGGGGGGGTGATGATAACTGGAGCGATAGTGATAGCTGGGGTGGTGGTTGTGGTAACTGGGGTGGTGGTGGTAATTGGGGCGGTGGTGGTAGCTGGGGTGGTGGTGGTAATTGGGGGGGTGATGATAACTGGAGCGATAGTGATAGCTGGGGTGGTGGTGGTGGTAACTGGGGTGGTGGTGGTAATTGGGGCGGTGGTGGTAACTGAAGCGATAGTGGTAACTGGGGTGGTGGTGGTAATTGGGGGGGTGATGATAACTGGAGCGATAGTGATAGCTGGGATGGTGGTGGTGGTAACTGGGGTGGTGGTGGTAATTGGGGCGGTGGTGCTAACTGAAGCGATAGTGGTAGCTGGGGTGGTGGTGGTAATTGGGGGGGTGATGATAACTGGAGCGATAGTGATAGCTGGGGTGGTGGTGGTGGTAACTGGGGTGGTGGTGGTAATTGGGGCGGTGGTGGTAACTGAAGCGATAGTGGTAGCTGGGGTGGTGGTGGTAATTGGGGGGGTGATGATAACTGGAGCGATAGTGATAGCTGGGGTAGTGGTGGTGGTAACTGGGGTGGTGGTGGTAATTGGGGCGGTGGTGGTAACTGAAGCGATAGTGGTAGCTGGTTTAGTGGTGATAATTGGGGCGGTGGTGGTAACTGGAGCGATAGTGGTAGCTGGGGTAGTAGTGGTAATTGGGGCAGTGGTGGTAACTGGGACGATAGTGGTAACTGGGGTGGTGGTGGTGATAATTGGGGCGGTGGTGGTAAATGGGACGATAGTGGTAACTGGGGTGGTGGTGGTAGCTGAGGTGCTGGTGGTAGCTGGGGTGGTGGTGGTAGTTGGGGCGGTGGTGGTAACTGGAGCGATAGTGGTAGCTGGAGTGGTGGTGGTAATTGGGGCGGTGGTGGTAACTGGGACGATAGTGGTAACTAGGGTGGTGGTGGTAGCTGAGGTGGTGGTGGTAGCTGGGGTGGTGGTGGTAGCTGAGGTGGTGGTGGTAAATGTTTCTGTGGAGGTAGCTGGGGCGGCGATGATGGAAGTTGGGGCGTCGGTGGTGGAAGTTGGGGCGGCGGTGATGGTAGTTGGGGCGGCGGTGGTGGAAGTTGGGGCGGCGGTGGTGGAAGTTGGGGCGGCGGTGGTGGTAGCTGGGGTGGTGGTGGTAAATATTTCTGTGGAGGTAGCTGGGGCGGCGATGATGGAAGTTGGGGCGTCGGTGGTGGAAGTTGGGGCGGCGGTGGTGGTAGCTGGGGTGGTGGTGGTAGCTGGGGTGGTGGTGGTAGCTGAGGTGGTGGTGGTAGCTGAGGTGGTGGTGGTAAATGTTTCTGTGGAGGTAGCTGGGGCGGCGGTGGTGGTAGTTGGGGCGGCGGTGGTGGTAGCTGGGGCGGCGGTGGTGGTACTTTTGGTAGTAGTGGTTGGAGTGGTGGTTGTAGTCGTCGACGTTCTTCTTTTATGGGTATGATGATAATGTTCGTGGCTGTGGCTACCATATTCGTGTCCGTGCTTTTCGAGGCTGTTTCTCCATAATTCAGTGTCACCAAAATCGCTCTGTTCGGCCCTGCAGGGTATAATACATTATTTATATTAACAAATTCAAGTATTTGTTATATATATATATATATATATATATATATATATATATATATATATATATATATATATATATATATATATATATATATATATATATATGTCGTACCTAGTAGCCAGAACTCACTTCTGAGCCTACTATGCAAGGCCCGATTTGCCTAATAAGCCAAGTTTTCATGAATTAATTGTTTTTCGACTACCTAACCTACCTAACCTAACCTAACATAACTTTTTCGGCTACCTAACCTAACCTACCCTATAAAGATAGGTTAGGTTAGGTTAGGTAGGGTTGGTTAGGTTCGGTCCTATATCTACGCTAATTTTAACTGCAATAAAAAAACTGACCTCATTCATAATGAAATGGGTAGCTTTATCATTTCATAATAAAAAAAATAGAGAAAATATATTAATTTATGAAAACTTGGCTTATTAGGCAAATCGGGCCTTGCATAGTAGGCTGAGAAGTGAGTTCTGGCTACTAGGTACGACATATATATATATATATATATATATATATAAGCCCGATAGAGGGCTTCTATCCCTCTAACTAGTTCTCTTGCATCAGGGTATAGTTGGAAGAGGAGTTCTCCAAAAGTGATGATCCTTTTTCGACGTGAAGAAAAAGAAGTGAATAATTTTAGAATGTATTACACTTATTATAAAATTGCACACTATATATATATATATATTTATATATATATATATATATATATATATATATATATATATATATATATATATATATATATATATTTATATATATATATATATATATATATATATATATATATATATATATATATATATATATATATATATATATATATATATTTCATTGAATATGACCGCATATTCTGTATTTATTATTTTCTGGTTTAGGGCTTCTATCCCTCTAACTATTTTCTTAGCATCAGGGCTTAATTGAAATAGGAGTTCTCCAAAACTCATTTTCGTACTTTTAAGGTGAAGAAAAGAAGAGAATTACTATAGAGTGTATTACACTTATTTGTATAATTTGCACGACGTTTCGAACCTCCATGGTTCATTCTCAAGTGAACAGATCTTTACAATACTAGTTGATTTTATACCCGCATTAGGTCAGGTGATAATACAATGAAGGTGAAAACACGGGGGGATACATAAGGGATAAACATAGGGGCTGCAGAAGGCTTATTGGCCCATACGAGGCATCTCCTATCTAAACACAAAGATTAATCCGATGTAATTGGCCTGTTATGTTGGACATTGTCTTCTGTGTTGGCATCGATATGTTCTTATCTTGTCCTTACTCTCATGGTAGGTAGAGTAAATAGTTCCGTGATTTGGGTGTTCATGGTAGGTCGCTCTATTCTTATGTATATGTAATATGTAATATTCTTATGTAATAAATATTTATTCTTAATATTCTATAAATAATAATTTATAAAAAATAATATTCATAATATTATAATATTATTTAAAAATAAATAATATAATTTATAAAATAATATTCTTATGTAATAAATACAGAATATGCGGTCATATTCAATGAAACATGTTTGAAAGAAAACCTGCTGCCAGTATACACCAATATATATATATATATATATATATATATATATATATATATATATATATATATATATATATATATATATATATATATATATATATATATATATTATTTATATATTTATTTATATAATGGAAATGGAAAGGGGAATTATACGAGAAGGAAATATTATGAGTAAAAAAAATGCTACCCATTCAAATATTTCATATTACCAGTTAACAAATTCTGCTAATATTAAAGACAAAACACCTCAGACACTTCTCTGGTCATTGGATATTAAAGGTGTTAAGCAAGATACGAGATTGCAGTTTATTCCTTAATTTAGATCTTGACTGGAAAACGGAAATATCATTGCGTTCTCATTTTCGTCACTGGGTTATATTCCTGGATAAGCAACAGACTCGATTGCTATCTAAGGAACTTTTCAGGGTCACAATCATATGACCATAAATTACAAGTACAGTATGTATTCTCTCTGAATGTTCTCTCAACAGGACACATTAGTACAGCAACTAAAGAAAAACTACGGGCTCACCATAGCCCGTGCTACTTGGAACTGTTTATTCCAAGTAGCGAATCTTTAACAACAACAACTAAAGAAAACAGTGAACAATTGTGCATCGTGGGGCTAGCTGATGACGAGGATAAGTTTTTGTGAACTGCTAAGACGAACAATTCTTACGATATTGATCAATAAGAACACGCCAGGTGTAAGATGGTTCATCTTTGAACCCCCCCCCCCTCCCAAAAAAAAAGAGAGAGCAAAACAATAGGGGAGAACTTCAACTTTCTTTTAGCAGTTTACTCAAAAGTTTTCGTACCTGTCCCCATCGTCGTCTTCGAAGACGACCCGTTCTAGACGGTCGTCGGTGTCGCCAAGTGCGTCGTCCTGGTCCTTCAGAACGTAGCCTGAAGTGGCACATACGAAGGCCAAAAGACCCAGCAGCACGAATTTGAACCTGAGGGGGAGAGATGAGAAAAAAAAGAGTGAGAGGTAAAATAGTTAAAGTGACGCTGATAAGAATGTTTGGTGAAGGCAGGTTTGTTGATAGTGAGGTCAAGGCAATCTTACCTAATAGGTCAAGTATGTCGTGGTTTAAAACACATCAACACCTGGGGGGATCCACTAACACCAAGAAAGATAGGAGTGTTCACTAACACGAGGGGGGTCCACTAACACCAGGGGGGCCCCATCAAGATGGTGTTATAGCTGTTTAATTCCCTGACTGACTAGAGGATGGGGGCCCGTAAACAGATCCAGCTCCGAGTGAGGTAATATAAATTGATGGTGTTGATGATGGGGGTTGACAATTACGTGGATGATAATGACAATGAGGTGGATTATAGTTATCAGAATGAGACACTTTTCGCAACTACACAAATCCCTCCACATCGGATAGACTCAGGAAGTTTATAGTTGTGACATATAAACTAAATTAAGGTAATAGCAATGCTATCATGGGCGAGGAAGCTCTCAGCGTACTCATTTACAACGATAACATCGTAAACATCAGCTCTAGGCAATACAAAATGGCTCTGGTTATCACCAAAAAAGTAATGGTTATCATACAGGAATGTCTAGAGTTGAATTGATGATTTTGTCTATTCACGCACTTGAAGATTTGGTAATTTGACAATGAACTATTAATTTAAATGGAACTATCGACCAATCCTCGAAAAATTACTTAACCACTGTACTGCATTATGAAATAAAAGGGGACTGTAATGAACGTAATACGACCACGTTTTTCAGTTCGGTCTTCGAACTATCAAATTTATGTCGCAGCTTCGACTTCACACTTGGGGTGTCCACGGTTCGAATCTCCTAGAACCCAGGTGAATGGAAGGTTAGGTTACTGTGTTACTGCTGAAATGTCCTTTGTAACACCATTAGTATAAAATGTTGTTAGTTTTATGGCACAATTCATACTTTAATCTCTTGTCTAAGAGTCGCTATAAGTAATATGATTCTGTTGGAGGTTTATAGACGACAAAAAGAAGTTCATGACACTGTTGACCAAACCACACACTAGAAATTCATGAGACGAAGACGTTTCGGTCAGTCCACGACCATTATCAAGTCGATTGACAATCGACTTGAGAATGGTCCAGGAGGGACCAAACCGTCGTTGTCTCTTCAATTACTAGTGTTTGGTTTGGTCAAAAATTTTTCAGCCACTTTATTGTGACTTTTCATCTCCATAACACTGCCTGTCTCTTGAGGTCATGTATTAATGTTTAATACAACTATTTAGTTTTAAGGAAATCAGTAAATTAGAGAAACCCTGGTTTGAACAGAACGCAAAATTAGTTGTTTGCACAAATAAAACGCAAAAAGCTAAGTCATAGCAGTTAAATTACGTCGTAAATTTATAATACATCTAGCAGAGTTTGTCTTAGAATAATTACTCTCAAACTTTGCACAGAACAGCAAAGAACATGTGAGCTTCCAATTGGACAGCTTATCACAGCCAGAACACGCACCTCATGTTGAAGTTTAGTGAAGGTGAGGTGACGGTAGAGAGCAGCAGGCTGGTTGAAGGCAGCGGGCTGGTAGAAGGTGGGAATGACACAGGTCTGAGAGGGGAACAGTTATATGCAGTCCAACCATCTAGCCTCCACGTGTGTGATATGTTGATTAATGGCCGTTGATCTTCCATTCACTGCTAGAGACGCAGAACTATTAAGTTCATGTCACAAATTCTGCTAATGAGACAGCCGCTTTTATTAGCCGCATTTGCGGTTGCATATTTTATTGCAGTTGCAAATTGTGTTTCAAACGACAGCTGTGTGTGGCCACGTGTATCTCTTTTGCTTCGTTGTGATCTCCTATTGATCCATGCAGAACTATCCACCACCAACGTCTTTATGTGGAGATTCGGAGAAGACTGCCGTTAGAACAGCCATTAGAATAAGTTTGAATTCGCGGGCTGAAGAGCATCATAACTGCGACTAACATAAATTCAAAGGTAAAGAGGGAAAAATATTTTCTGTCTGTTGAAAAGTTTTATTTTGCATCAAAATATGGATATAACAATGGTTTATGAGAGAAGAAACTTTAAAGAAACTGCGGTAAAGTTTGAAACAATTACACAAAAAGCAAGAATGAATATTGAGAACCCATGTGTGAATGACACGAGAATGAAAAATTCTACACAGGTGCAGTATATTAGGAAAAATCTCTCGGTGAACGATACAGCAACAATGCTGAACACAAAAGGAGGAGATCATAATTCAGGTGACAAAAACCTGGTCAGAACACAAACACAGATAATAATGACGTATTCAAACTTTTCCAGACAAAGACCACGACAGAGATCCGAGTGTGAGACTTGAGAACACACAAGTGACCACAGAGGGAAACAAACTTAAGTATATAAATATTTAACTGTAACAAAGGCAGCAGCAGGAAGAGACAGCATCCCACTTTAGGGTCAGCAAGACGCATTACGTTTATCTCTCATGATAGTCTTTAATGCATCCAAGGAAAGGAGAAATAGACCGGATAGTTATTCAACTAATAATGTTCTTCCGGTTTTCACAAAAGAACACAGTCATCAGCCCCTTACACAAGAATTTCTTATATAGATATAATCCATAAGGCAATATTACACATATTAGAAAATTAATGAAATCTACAATTTTGATTTGTTGAGGAAAATTCCTGGATGACAAGACAATAAAGAGTCAACGGGAAAGGGCAGTTGGACTGCATCTTCATTTTCTACCTAAAAGTCTTTGATGCAGTGGCATCCCAAATATTGCTAATAATTTCTAAAAGAATATGAGCGTGATTAATATAATTTTGATCAGAATGATAAAATCTTCATTGACGAGATTACTGGGCCACGTAATCTACTGGGCTATGAGTAGTCATAATAAGGAAAGTCCAAAATTCCATGTTGCCGTTTTACGTTAAAGTTTTTACATGAACAAGTTGACTTGAACAAGCGAGTACATAACCAAGATGGATGAGGTGATACAAGGTGTCACAGAGGTCAATAAGCCCTCTGTAATTACGTTGTTTCATATGATGACTGGTCCAGTGTACTGGATACATTACGTTTTGTTTTGATGACGCTAGAATACACCAGAGTGAGCTCAGGTATACCATTTAGACGATGGTATGATTTGTGTATTCAAACTACGAAGATGATAGAATAGTATACATTCTGCTAGATGAGTTGTAATGATCAAAGTCACGCCATTATTATACGTGGAATCCAGGATTGGAATTCATTTAGTCTATACATGCAGTATATTAATCTTTATTATCCAATTGTTTTTAACAAATACAGCAGTAAAATGCCTGAAATCATTTGAACAATATCAATCTTCATGTTATTTAAACAACAATTCCCTTCACCCTTAAATATAATGTGCTTCAAGTCATGTAGACAATATCATCATGTCACTTTACAAAAATTCTTCGTGTCACTTTAAATTAATAAGGAGCCTCTCGTCATCTCAACAATCTTTTGTAACGTGTTATTTGAACGTGATTCTCGCCTCAGAATTATAACATTTAAGAAAAAGAACATAGAACATATGAATGAAGGTCTCTTCAGAAGGCCTACTGGCCCATACGAGGCAGTTTCTATTTACATCCACTCAATTATTCAACTTCAAGATGTATTAATGACCGAAACGTTGCATCTAATTTGTGGTGTGATAAAATATACAAATATTCTACCCACTAGGTAACTACTGTAATCTGCTCATGTGTATTTTTTCTAAATAAAATATTATTAATGTTATTAGTAAGTGAATAGAACTGAATTTACCTGCAAGTATTCTTCACTTGACACTATTACAAAAGTAATTATGTTAATTTATCTTAAAACATAATCACTGTAACCATTATTGATGTTGTTGCTTTGTTGATGTTGAGGGTGTTGCTTGCTTTGTCGTTTTGTGTTGATATTTTGTTTCTTTCGTTCTTGTTTTATACATTTTAATTTGCTTTCATTATTACTCCTTTTTTGTCCTTGTTTAACTCTTGATGGTGTTGTCGTTCATTTTATTCGTGTGTGTTTTTGCACTTCTAATAGATTCTTTCGTTTTTATGTTACCCATTGTTGTTCTTCTTCTCTTAGGTGTTTACCTAAGCTGCCATTCATGTTCTTGCTGACGATCCTGACTGTGTTTTTGTCGTCACTGTTCATATTCTTTATTTTGTACATTTTTCTTGTACCTTCTAAATGTTTCTTTTGGTTTCATGTTTTTTGTTATGAATCTGCCATCAACCCTTTTGCACCTATATTGTTGTTATTTCTGTTACGAAAGATGTAAAGATAACATACACAATATCATTTTTAAATGTGAGCAGGTGTTGTCTGTGCTACGATGGTCGTATTACGAAAATCCAAACACGTGTCGTTTCTGAATCAATGGTCTATACGGTGGTAGTTGGGATAGTGGTGGTGGTAGTTTGGATAGTGATGTTAGTAGTTGGGGTAGTGGTGTTGGTAGTTGTATTCACCTAGTTGTCCTTGCGGGGCTCTGGCTCTTTGTTCCCGGTTCTCACAAATCAATCAACTGGTGTACATATTCCTGAGACTACTGGGCTCTATCATATCTACATTTGAAACTGTGTATGGAATCAGCCTCCACCATATCACTGCCTAGTGCATTCCATTTGTTAGCTACACTGACACGGAATTTTTGTTGTTAATTTCTGTGTGGCACTACCCCGCGGTAGTGGGGACGGTGGTGGTGGAGGTGGAGGATGGGGTAGTTGCGGTAGTGGTAGTCGTGGAGGTGGTAGTTGTGCTAGTAGTGGTTGGCGTGGTGGTTGTAGTCCTCCTCCTCCTCCTCCTTGTGCGTCTATGATGATGTTCGTGGCTGTGGCTGCCATGTCCGTGGTGACCGTGGTGGCGTCCGTGCTTCTGGCGGCTGTTTCTCCTTAATTCAATGTCAGCAACATCTATCTGTTCGGCCCTGCAGTGTATAATACATAATATATATTAACAAATGCAAGTATTTGTTATATATATATATATATATATATATATATATATATATATATATATATATATATATATATATATATATATATATATATATATACTCTCAAATATTTCATGTTACCAGTGAACAAATTCTGCTAATATTAAAGGCAAAACACCTCAGACACTTCTCTGGTCATTGGATATTAAAGGTGTTAAGCAAGAGACGAGATTGCAGTTTGTTCCTTAATTTAGATCTTGACTGGAAAACGGAAATATCATTGCGTTCTTATTTTCCTCACTGCGTTCTATTCCTGGATAAGCAACAGACTCAGTAGCTGTTAAAAGAACCTTTCAGGGTCACAATCATATGACCATAAATTACAAATTTAGTATGTATTCAGTCTGAAGGTTCTCTCAACAGGACACATTAGTGCAGCAACAAAAGAAAACAGTGAACAATTGTGCATCGTGGGGCTAGCTGATGACGAGGATAAGTTTTTGTGAACTGCTAAGACGAACAATTCTTACAATATTGATCAATAAGAACACGCCAGGTGCAAGATGGTTCATCTTTGTGACAAAAAAAAATGAGAACAGAACAGTAGTGGAGAACTTCAGCTTTCTTTTAGCTGTTTACTCATAAGTTTTCGTACCTGTCCCCATCGTAGTTTTCGAGGACGACCCCTTCTGGAAGGTCGTCGGTGTCGCTGAGAGCGTCGTCCTGGTCCTCCAGGACGTAGCCTGAAGTGGCACACATGAAGGCCAGAAGACCCAGCAGCACGAAACTGTACCTGTAGGGGAGAAGAGAGAAAAAAGTTTGAGGTAAAATAGTTACGGTGACGGTGATAAGAATGTTTATTGAGGGCAAGGTTGATGATAGTGAGGTCAAGGCCACCTTACCTTATAGGTCGCGTATGCCATGGCATAAAACCCACAAACACCAGGGGGATCCACAAACACCAGGGAGGGTCCACTAACACCAGGGGGATCCACTAACACAAGGAAGGGTCCACAAACACCAGGGGGATCCACTAACACCAGGGGGGATCCACAAACACAAGGAAGGGTCCACAAACACCAGGGAGGGTCCACTAACACCAAGGGGCCCATGAACATGGTGTTAAAGCTGTTAAATTCCCTCTTTGACTAGAGGATGGGGGCCCATAAACGGATCCGGCTCCGAGCGGTGTGATATTAATTGATGGTGTTGATGATGAGGTTGACGATTACGTGGATGATAATGACAATGGGGGGGATTATAGTTATCCGAATGAGACACTTTTTGCTACTACACAAATCCCTCCACATCCGATAGACTCAACAAGTTTACAGTTGTGACATAAATAAACAAAATTAAGTTAATTGCAATGCTATCATAGATGGAGAAGCTCTCAGCGTACTCATTTACAACGATAACATCGTAAACATCAGCTCTGGGCAATACAAAATGGATCTGGTTATCAACAAAATAAGTAATGGTTATCATACAGGAACATTTAGAGTTGAACTGAAGATTTTGTCTATCTGCGCACCTGATGATTCGGTGATTTGTCAATGAACTATCAATTTACATGGAAATATCGACTAATTCTCTAAAAATTACATAGCCACTGTATTGCATTGTGAAATAAAAGTGGACTATAACGCAGTTAATATGACAACGTTTTTCAGCTCGGTATCGAGCTCGGTATCAATAGCTCGGTCGTTAGAGCTTCGGCTTCACACGTTGGGTGTCCACGGTTCGAATCACTAATAGAGCCCAGATGAATGGAGAGTTAGGTTAATGTGTTACTGTTGTAATGTCCTTTGTAACACCATTAGCATAAAATGTGGTTGGTTTTAAGGCACAATCCATACTTTAAACTCTTGGCCCGACGACAAAACGAATTCCATAATACTGCCTGTCTCTTGAAGTCATAATAATGTTTAATAAAACTGTTTAGTTTTCAGAAAATCAGTAAATTAGAGAAACCCTGATTTGAACAAAACGCAAATTTAGTTGTTTGCACAAAACACACAAAAAGCTAAGTCATAGCAGTTAAATGACGTCGTAAATTTATAATACATCTAGCAGAGTTCATCTTAGAATAACTACTCTCAAGCTTTGCACAGAACTGCTATGAACATGTGAACTTCCTATAGGACAGCTTAACCACAGCCAGAACACGCACCTCATGTTGAAGTTCAGTGAAGGTGAGGTGGCGGTAGAGAGCAGCAGGCTGGTTGAAGGCAGCGGGCTGGTAGAAGGTTGGAATGACACTGGTCTGAGAGGGGAACAGTTATATACAGTCCAACCATCTAACCTCCACGTGTGTGATATGGTGATTAAAATGCCCTTGAACTTCCATTGACCGCTAGAGACGCACAACTATCATGTTCATGACGCAAATTCAGCTAATGAGACAGTCGTGCTTATGTTTTTAATTAGCCGCATTCGCATTTTCATATTTTACCTCAAACGACAGCTGTGTGTAGCCACGTATATCTCTTTTGCTTCGCTGTGATCTCCCTTTGCTCCATGCAGAACTATCCAGCACCATCGTCTTTATGTGGAGATTCAGAGGAGATTGTCATTAGGCCATTAGAATAATGTTGAACACGCGGGCTGAAAAGCATCATAACTGCGACTAACACACATTCAAAGGTAAAGAGGGAAAAATATTTTCTGTCTGTTGAAAACTTATATTTTGAATCAAAATATTGATATATAACAATGGTTTGTGAGAGAAGAAAAGTTGAAGAAACTGCGGTAAAGTTTGGAAAAATTACACAAAAAGCAAGAATTTATATTGAGAACCCATGTGTGAACGACACGAGAATTAAAGACCCTACACAGTTGCAGTATATTAGGAGAAATCTCTCGGTGAACGATACAGTATCAATGCTGAACACAGAATGAGAAGATCATAATTCAGGTGACAAAGATCTTGGCAGAACACAAACACAGATATCAATAAAGTATTCAAACTTTAATTACCAGAGGAAGGCCACGAAAGAGACCCGAGTGTGAGACTTGAGAACACGCAAGTGACCACAGAGGGAAACAAACTTAAGTATATAAATATTTAACTGTAACAAAGGCAGCAGCAGGAAGAGACAGCATCCCACTTTAGGGTCAGGAAGACGCATTATGTTTATCTCTCATGATAGTCTTATAAGCATCCAAAGGAAAGGAGAAATAGACCGGAAAGTTATTCAACTAATAATGTTCTTCCAGTTTTCACCAAAGAACACGGTCACTAGCCCCTTACCCAAGAATCTCTTACATATATTGTCCATAAGACAATATTACACATATCAGAAGATTAATGAAACCTACAATTTTGATTTGTTGAGGAAAAGTTCTGGATGACAAGACAATAAAGACCCAACGGGAGAGGGTAATTGAACTGCCTCTTCTTTGTCAACCAAAAGTCTTCGATGCAGTGCCATCCCAAATATTGCTAATAATCTCTAAAAGAGTATGAGCGTGATTAATATAATTTTGAACAGAATTATAAAATCTTCAATCAAGAGAATTATATAAACAAACTTTCCAACAGCAGTTTAATGCTCTCATTAACTTCATCTTAGACTAATGATTTTATGATTCTAACGATTAATGATTCTAATACGAATCTTCTCAATATTTCTTATGTTTTTCTTCACTGTCGAGGGAAGTTGAAAAATTAACTCTCCAAAGCTCATTTTCACACTATATTTATGGTCTGATGCCTAGCGAAGCGTTTCGCAAGGCACTCCTAATATTTTCAAAGACAAATTTTCCATACTCTGCCAAAGCTTTTATTCGCTTGGGGTGAGGTGATAAAGGATATGATTGAGAGGAACAAGTGGATCAATGGCATAAAGGGTATTAATATGCCATTGCGTGATCTGTGTTCTTGCTTCTACTGTTTCTGTGTTGGTTCGGGGTTTTGAAGTGGGTAGAATGTAATTATGTGTTAATTAGTTGTTGATTGCTGGTTTTGACTTTTTGATGTGTAGGGCCTCGCTTATGTCGAGTCTCCTGAAGTCGTTGTACCTGTCGATAATTTCTATGCTGCTTGTTAAGATGTCTCTGGTGATGGTCTGGTTGTGTGAGGAGATTATATGCTCCTTAATGGAGCCCTGTTGCTTGTGCATTATTAATCGCTTAGAGAGAGACGTTGTTGTCTTTCCAATATACTGAGATCTTTGGGACTGACAGTCCCCAAGTGGGCATGTGAAGGCATAGACGACGTTGGTCTCTTTCAAGGCGTTCTGTTTGGTGTCTGGAGAGTTGTTCATAAGTAGGTTTGCCGTCTTTTTGTTTTTGTAGTAAATTGTTAAGTGTATCTTCTGATTTGTGTCTGTGGGGATTACATTCCTATCAATAATATCTTTCAGGATACTTTCCTCCATTTTATGAGCCGTCGAAAACAAGTTCCTTTAAAACAGTCTAATAGGAGGTACAGGTGTTGTGTTAGTTGACTCTTCAGAGGTTGCATGGCGTGTCACCTTTCTTTTAATGACGCCTTCAACTTAACCGTTAGAGAAGCCATTATTGACTAGGACCTTCTTAACTCTACAGAGTTCCTCGTTGACCTGCTATCAACCAGAGCTGTGAGTGAGAGCTCGGTCAATGTAAGCGTTAAGAACACTACTCCTGTACCGGTCTGGGCAGTCACTATTGGAATTAAGGCACATTCCTATGTTCGTTTCCTTAGTGTAGACTGCAGTATAGAAGCCCCATTCCTTTCCTTTTCGCGACTGTTACACCTAGAAAGGGCAGCGTCCCATCATTCTACATCTCGTAAGTGAAATTTGACACCGAATTTTGCTCGAATGCCTCCTTCAACTGCTGTAGACGTCAGACATCAGGTACCTGCATCAGTATTTGCCAGGGTTCTTAAAGACTGTAAAGATGCTATGAGAACTTAATGAACCCTTGTCTTGAATATTTAATAAATAAAGTCGAGCAGAGTATCAGAAGCGAGGAGGGTTGCAATTGCTGTGCAACTTTCAGAAAAGGAAAGAGATCGCTTGTTTAAAAACAACGTTCAATAAGCTTAACGTGTATTGCAGGCAAACGACTTAATTCGATAACAGCAAAAATAATTCGTTTTCATGACTCTCTCAACCTATCCTCGTGTTTAGATAGCAGTTTTTGTAACTATGTGCGCCATAATACAAACATTGACGTACTAAGCAGTTAGATAGTAGAACTTTGTACTATTCACTTTATCGAATCCGAAAAAATGAAGCCAAGCAATAAGCGTGAATATCCTAGGCCCTAATATAGCCCATATATGTACTATATTACACTTCAGATAGCGTGTATTCGGCCTACGAACGTTAAGTTGGGTTTAGTTTGTCTTTGCACGTAGAAAATCGTTTTCCTGTTTTTTTCTAAACTTATTAGTACCGATTACTACTTTCTAATTGCGTTATACGTCGGTATATATACTATAGTTCTCATCGTTACTATAAGTAGTTATAAAACAGGAAGATGGGTACTCACTCTCTCTGTTGGATAAATAAAGTGATCTTCTTATAGACTTTGTTTTATTAATTTTCATACACTGTAGTCAAAATAAAAATGTTCTTTAGTTGGTTTAATGATGGAAATAAGGCCTACCACCCGCGGGAGGGTGATTAAGGCCATTATACTGATTAAATAACAGTATACTTTAATAATGAATATAACAGTTTTTTTGATCCAAAATAAACTTTCAGAGTAAAGAGCGAGAAACGAGGTAAACCTCTCATTGAAAATATTCTCTGTGGGGTTTATGTCATCCGAAGTCATGTGTAACAATACTATTGAATTTATTTATGCAAAACAATGTTCTTAATTATCTGTTGTTCTTATTTTCTTAAGTTTCTAATTTGTTCTTATTTGTGGTTCTTGTTATTGATTAGATTTTTATTCCTTTATTTGTTTTTTTTTGTTGCGAATGGTTTCTTTATTTGTTTTGTTTCTTTTTTAATTGTTGTCTTTGCTGTTTTGTTGCTATTTGGGTCTGTTTTTGTCGTCGATTTTGGCTTTATAACTAGTTCTTTCTACTGTGCTTTTATCTTTGTTATTTAATAATCTGGTTGATGTTTTTTCTTTAAGTTCTTAGAACATATAATGTATTTATGGTCTTTTTGATGTTCTATTAATGTTCTTAATGATATCTTTTCAAGGTTCTTGATGATATTCTTCTAGTTTTATTTGTATTTTGTAAATATTACTGTATTTAAGAATTTATTTATCTGCTTTAAGTTGTTTTATTTCTTTACTTATGGTTTAACTTTAAAACAACTTAAACAAAAGTAGATGAAGATTTTAAGGTTGTCTAAAAATGTAAGGAATGTTATTTTCTCTTATATAATGACATTATTGGAATATCACTCTTGTAGTTTTTTATGCATTCACATCTCTGATGTATTTGTTATAAATAACGTGAGTTTTGCATACATAATATATTTTATTGAAGCTATTGGTAGATGTCTGTGCAGTGTTGGTAGCGCATTTATCGTCTGGTTCTTTCATTTCACCGTTTACTTGCCGGATGGCATGGTAGTAGATTTGGTGGCACTCTTAGGGGGTAGTTGGTTTAGTGGTGGTCTTCGTGACTGTTGGTTTGGTGGTGGTGTTCGTGACTGTTGGTTTGGTGGTGGTTTTCGTGACTGTTGGTTTGGTGGTGGTCTTCGTGACTGTTGGTTTGGTGGTGGTCTTCGTGACTGTTGGTTTGGTGGTGGTCTTCGTGACTGTTGGTTTGGTGGTGGTCTTCGTGACTGTTGGTTTGGTGGTGGTCTTCGTGACTGTTGGTTTGGTGGTGGTCTTCGTGACTGTTGGTTTTGGTGGTTGTAGGTTTGGTGGTGGTCTTGGTGGTTGTAGGTTTGGTGGTGGTCTTGGTGGTTGTAGGTTTGGTGGTGGTCTTGGTGGTTGTAGGTTTGGTGGTGGTCTTGGTGGTTGTAGGTTTGGTGGTGGTCTTGGTGGTTGTAGGTTTGGTGGTGGTCTTGGTGGTTGTAGGTTTGGTGGTGGTCTTGGTGGTTGTAGGTTTGGTGGTGGTCTTGGTGGTTGTAGGTTTGGTGGTGGTCTTGGTGGTTGTAGGTTTGGTGGTGGTCTTGGTGGTTGTAGGTTTGGTGGTGGTCTTGGTGGTTGTAGGTTTGGTGGTGGTCTTGGTGGTTGTAGGTTTGGTGGTGGTCTTGGTGGTTGTAGGTTTGGTGGTGGTCTTGGTGGTTGTAGGTTTGGTGGTGGTCTTGGTGGTTGTAGGTTTGGTGGTGGTCTTGTTGGTTGTAGGTATGGTGGTGGTCTTGGTGGTAGTAGGTTTGGTGGTGGTGGTTGTGGTGGTGGTTGTAGGTTTGGTGGTTGTGGTGGTGGTTGTAGGTTTGGTGGTGGTCTTGGTGGTAGTAGGTTTGGTGGTGGTCTTGGTGGTTGTAGGTTTGGTGGTGGTCTTCGTGGTAGTAGGTTTGGTGGTGGTCTTGGTGGTTGTAGGTTTGGTGGTGGTCTTGGTGGTTGTAGGTTTTGTGGTGGTCTTGGTGGTTGTAGGTTTGGTGGTGGTCTTGGTGGTTGTAGGTTTGGTGGTGGTCTTGGTGGTTGTAGGTTTTGTGGTGGTCTTGGTGGTTGTAGGTTTGGTGGTGGTCTTGGTGGTTGTAGGTTTGGTGGTGGTCTTGGTGGTAGTAGGTTTGGTGGTTGTGGTGGTGGTTGTAGGTTTGGTGGTGGTCTTGGTGGTTGTAGGTTTGGTGGTGGTCTTGGTGGTTGTAGGTTTGGTGGTGGTCTTGGTGGTTGTAGGTTTGGTGGTTGTAGGTTTGGTGGTGGTCTTGGTGGTTGTAGGTTTGGTGGTGGTCTTCGTGGTAGTAGGTTTGGTGGTTGTGGTGGGGGTTGTAGGTTTGGTGGTGGTCTTCGTGGTAGTAGGTTTGGTGGTTGTGGTGGGGGTTGTAGGTTTGGTGGTTGTGGTGGTGGTGGTGGTGGTGGTTGTAGGTTTGGTGGTTGTGGTGGTGGTTGTGGTGGGGGTTGTAGGTTTGGTGGTTGTGGTGGTGGTTGTGGTGGGGGTTGTAGGTTTGGTGGTTGTGGTGGTGGTTGTGGTGGGGGTTGTAGGTTTGGTGGTTGTGGTGGGGGTTGTAGGTTTGGTGGTGGTCTTCGTGGTTGTAGGGTTGGTGGGTGTGGTGGGGGTAGGTACTGCTTGACGTATTTCTTCCATATCATGTCCAACTTTCTTAGAGGCATCATTCATTTCTTTCCTGCAAGAGTTGTAAAAATATATATATATTAGTATATTTTGGAAGCAGGTTTTCTATAGTACACATGTCATTAAACACAACAGAATTGTGAATATTGTTAATTTTCTTTTGAATGTGTTCCATTCGACGTTTTGTCAGCAATGTGCTATCTTCATGAGATCACTATGTTGCACTAACAGAGTATCTTTGTGAAAGAAACGATAATAATCAGTTTTGTCGTATTTAAATCGTATCTTCAGATATCTGAACCGACCATATCAAGTTATGTCGTATCTAAATCGTATCTTCAGATATCTGCACCGACCATATCAAGTTTTGTCGTATCTAAATCGTATCTTCAGATATCTGAACCGACCATATCAATCTATATTTTACCCGTTCGCATTTTCATCTTTTTTTATCTGATCACTTAGCCTCGATTCTCAATTGGACAGTTGATACATTGTGTACCTGTTCTCGTGTTGGTCCAGGAACTCTCCAACGCCTTGTTGGTCTTCCAGGATGAAGCCTGAAGTGACACACACCAGGGCCAAGAGACCCATTAACACGAAGCTGTACCTGTTGGGGGAGAGGTGAGAGGAGAGAATGAGAGACATGATAAAGCTTTATCTGCTAGGGAGAGGTGGAGAGGAGAGGGAGAGAGAGATGATAACACGAAGCAGTGTAACCATAGACCAGTGTGTTCTCAGAGTAAATCCATTAAAACGAGACATCGAACCCCCCCTCACCATCGAACCTTGATATTTATCTAGATATTTGTGTTGGTCTTAAAGCATATTATGGCCAATAATAGTCTACTTGTAAGCTGGCAGGTGAACCTTGTCCGAAATATAAAATATTCTCAAGTTATAACTGTATTGCATTATGAATTATTGGTTTAAAATATAAAATAAAACGTTTAACAGTTTTTTATTTGGTTGTCTGTTAATGATATTCATGGGGATCCTGAAGTTGTTTTCGAATTTCATTTTTCACGTTTGAAAATTATTCACTGTATTATGTTGTTATAGATTCAGCTACTCGGAACAGGTTCCAAGTAGCACGGGCTATGGTGAGCCCGTAACTTACCTGGCACAGGAGCGGGGCAAGTAGCACGGGCTATGGTGAGCCCGTAACTTACCCTGCACAGGAGCGGGGCAAGTAGCACAGGCTATGGTGAGCCCGTAGTGGACTTACCTGGCACGGGAGTGGTGCCGTCTCTCCACTGTATTAACATTGCCAAACGTTATTAAATTTAACCTAACCTAACTTTAAGCTAATATAACTGTAAGCTAACCTAACCATTGATAGGGGCATATAATACCACTAATTATATAGTGGTTTCGAATTGATTATCCAGGGAATCCTCTCCCTGAGGATAGATTGGATATGATATGTAGACAGGGCTTTTTGTTTAAGAGAATCTCGCATTATTTGTTTCACTTTTTAGATGACCCTTTGCATACGTAAACCAGAAGTTCGTATGGGCCAATAGGATGAATGCAGTTTCCACATTTATTATGGTCTTATAATAAGTAAATTTCAAGTATAATTAACACATCTCTGCATTGGTAAACTACATAAATAGCTGAGACAGCTCAACTTAGTGATTCTACACGCAAACTTGATACAACTCAAGCTGGAACAACTGAAGTTTCAGGACGACAGTTAAGCTCGAGCAAAAATGCTCACCTCATGATGAAGTTGTGGAGAGTGTGGTGGCTGGATGCGACTGTGGCTGATAGGTGGTAGCCCAGAATGAAATAAATGTGGAACGTACAGTTTTTTATACTCCTAACCCTGCACGTACACAAGATTAAGTGACATACTCGATGAACATGTGTCCTGTGATTTTAGACACACACACACACACACAAGCACACTCACACGCAAGCACACACACACACACACACACACACACACACACACACACACACACACACACACACACACACACACACACACACACACACACACACACCACACACACACATGTCCTCACTTTAGAGTAGTTAATAAATGGAACGCACTAGGAAGTGATGTGGTGGAGGCTGACTCCATACACAGTTTCAAATATAAGTAAAATAGAGCCCAGTAGGCTTAGGAATCTGTACACCAGTTGATTGTCGGTTGAGAGGCGGGACCAAAGAGACAAAGCTTAACCCCCGCAAGCACAACTAGGTGAGTACACACACACGCACACATACACAGAAGAGGCACTAAACGACAGACCAGTATCACTGACAAGCATCCACTGCAAAGTGCTTGAAAGAATAATCAGCCAAAGACTGGCTATACACTTAGAGAGCATTAGAATGTAAACAAACCCCAACATGGGTTCAGGGAAGGGAAATGATGCCTAACAAACCTTCTGAAATTTTATGATAGAGTAACAAATATATGACTTGACTGGGACCAGTCAAGACCAGAAGCAGTGGAGTGGAGTTTCACATGCTTCTGTGATACCAGTGGGCTACCACTTGATATAAGTAGCTGATATCCCTGGAAACACAAACCGAAACTGTCTCTATTTGCCGCTTGTTACAACTTGTAATAAAGTTGTTACATCTTGGCTTAACGTGTTATGATGTATTACAACGTTGTTACAACTTGCTATATTGGTTGTTATAACTGGTTAGGAGGTGTTAAAACTTGTTCGAACGTTGTACCAACGTCGTAGTTTCGGTGTGTGTTTGGCGGGATATTCCTGATGGTATCGGATTGCAACCTGACTATAATAGCATAGAGTGTTGGAGTCATGTTATTATCCATGTATTTGTGTTGTACATGTTCTCTGTCTAGTAAATGTATATAATTCACCAGTGTTTGCCCATGTCCTAGTGAGGCTTCCCAGAAAGTAGAAAAGAAAGAAAGAGAGAGAGAGAGAACCACAGCTGTGGACAGGGTGGTACAGAATTATAATTCAAAGAAAGGTGGATTGAGGAGGTCATACCAAAATAAGGAGAGAGTGGGGAGTCACAGCGGCTCGAATTGGGTGTGTACACGTGACAACGAGGCCAGTGTTGGAGCTGCACCCCCCCTAAATGTGTGATGCTGAGCCCCTCTCCAAGAACAGGAAGCATACAGGGTGATCTCCTGATCAAAGTACAAGCACTCTACGGGTTTTGGTTGGTTGTACAGAAGGGACGTACGCACCTACCTACCCACAACACGTCATAATAATATATAGAAGGGGGTGGCAAAAACAAATCTAAATGTTTGTTTTTTTCCAGATATATCAAAGATTGGGAAGAAAACAGGCTATTAAAAATGAAACATTTCAGGAAACTGACGAATATGCGATGAGTTGTGTTTTAAATTAGTATATTTTCTTTTTATTTAATAGAGAGCTTGATAGTATGCCTGAAGTTATATATGTGGAGGAGAGCAACCGGAGAAGTGCTCAATGAGCCCCATTGTCTTGTATATATAGTAAATCGTTAGACTCGATCAGAGTGCCGGAAGCGAGAAGGGTGTCAAATGGTGTGCAATTTTTTAGGAAGGAAAATAGTTTACTTGCTTCAAACTAACGTTCTTAGCTTAGCGTCTATTGTCGGTAACCTGGTTATTTTGATAACAGCACAAGTAATTTGTGTGCCTATCTCTCTCTCTCTCTCTCTCTCTCTCTCTCTCTCTCTCTCTCTCTCTCTCTCTCTCTCTCTCTCTCTCTCTCTCTCTCTCTCTCTCTCTCTCTCTCTCTCTCCCTCTCTCTCTCTCTCTCTCTCTCTCTCCCCAGAATCTCTCTCGCGGATGAATAAAAGTGATCTTTTACATAATCTGCACTATTAATATTCATACTGTATAGCAAAAACAAGAAAGTTCTTCAGTTGTTTTAGTGTTGGAGTTGAACCGATCGCCCGCGGGAAAGTTAATAAGGCCGCCAAAGACCCTACTAACCGTCCAGCAAATATACTTTTTTAGTCCTGAACATATTTTTTGTAGTAAAATATACTTTTAGAGTATACTCACCCTGAATCTGTATAAACCTCTCAGTGCATATATTCTCTGTAGTGTTTATATAATCTGAAGATATATGTGTATAGCCTCAATATTACTTCATTTATATATACTTCATTTTATACGTTTATACAATGTATAAAAAATATATACTCAATTATTATTATTTTTCCACGATATTAAGACTTACCCTTTTCACATTTATTTATTTTGTAATCATTATTGTCTGCGATATTATCGTGTCTTGCCGTTGTTATTCTTTATTTGTTTTTGTCTTTGTTGCTGGTGTTCTGTATTTTTATTTTATTTATTATGTTCTATAACTGTTTCTATTTTTTCTGCTGTTTTAGCTTTCCTGTTGATGTTTGTATCTTTATTGTTTATTAGATGTTCTTGTTATGATGTTATTCCATTTTTTGTTCTATTGTTCTTGCTTATTTGTTGGTATTTGTTGCTTCTCTCGTGAAAGTTATTGTCTTTGTTCATGTATTTCCTAATGATATTCTTTTTCCTGTTCTTATTGTTTTATTGATGTTATTGCTAATGTTCCTTTTCGCCTTTTTGCATTGGTATCATTATTAGTAGTAATATTTTTATTATTTTCTCTCGTATACACTTTTCAGTGAAAAGTTGGTTAAATTTAAGTCCAATAGTGATTATTTTATCTCTCTGGGTCTTTCCTGTTACACACATATAACGTTGTCTCATAGGATTTTTAAACATTATTACGTTGCTGCAAAGTTGCATCAATGTAACACTAGATAAAATAATGTTGTGGCAAAGTTTCATCAATGTAACACTAGATAAAATATTGTTGTGGCAAAGTTGCATCAATGTAACAATAGTTTAAATAACATTGTGAATTCATTATGTCTTTATTTGGGTACTGTGTGCAAGTTATAATTATGATAGGTGTTTAATAACATAATATTTTTCAATATTGTAATTTGTAGCAATCTGTGCAACGTTGGTCGTGCAATGCTTTAACTCTTCTGTCAGATCCCTTCTTAGGCTTATTTGCCACTAGGTGCTGGGAGGGGAGGTGGTAGTGGTGGTATTGATGGTAGTGGTGATATTGAAAGCAGGCCTGGGGGGACGAGTTCCATTTCCATGATGTCCACCTCCGCCACCTCCATGATGTCCACCTCCGTGATGTCCACCTCCGTGATGTCTGCCTCCACCACCGCGATGACCTCGTCTGCCTCCGTGACGTTCAATTATGCCTCCAAAGGCACCATTTTCTCTCCTGCAAGGGTTAAAAAAGATACATGTTAAAGGAAGCACGGAAATGCGAATTTGATTAAAAAAACACAACACGTAAAACACCCTGAATTATATATAATGTACAACTTTGCATGGAACACTTCGTTTACATCTAGGAAAACGTAGATTAATAAGGGATTCACAACATGGTCTTGCTAAGGGACAGGGTTTTTTTTTAAAGAAATTTATCTCTCATTATTTTCCGGAATACTTCAAGTAGTTGGTAGTAAAAAAATTAGGAAATTTTATACCTTGAATTCAGCAGTCTTTGAAAAAAATGAGTTTGCATAAATGGAATTAAGTTTCAGTAAGTAAACCCTTGTAAGTGGAGTTCCCCAGGGGTCATATCCTGGCATCTAGGTTGTTTACAATTATATAAATGATATTGACACAGGCTTAAACAACAAGATTTACAAATTTGTAAAACAACAAAATTAAAAGACAGGGTAGGAAATAAAATCAGACGAAGACTCAAAATCGTTTTAAAATACTCTGGCCCATTATCAAGTCGATTGTGTGACCATCAATCCTGAATCATTATCACAATCGACTTGATACTGGACCGAAACGTCGTCTTCTCCTCATTTTCTGGTGTGAGGTTTGATAATCAAGCTTTTTGAAGTTTCGTATACCAATATATATATATATATATATATATATATATATATATATATATATATATATATATATATATATATATATATATATATATAATATTTGTTTGCCTGTGAGGCTGACAATAATGAAATGTTAAGTGAATGGGAGGAGGAAACATACATCGACCTCTGGTTATCGATTTCTTTTACCGCCGTTCTCATGGTAGACTACCTTGCCCTCATCTCAGTCAGCAACATCATCCCCATTCCCAAGTGATTACTCAAACCATATCTCAGACGACCACATTAACCCATATTTCTACCGGCTGCGTTTTTAACTCTCAACAAGTTCGTCAGTCTCGGTAATCAAGGCGATAGACGATGGCGCACCTGTTCTCTTGATGGTCCTCCAGGTCGTAGCCTGAAGTGACACACACGAAGGCCAGGAGACCTAGTAGCACGAAGCAGTACCTGTGGGGAAGAGGTGAGAGATATGATAACACGAAGCTGTACCTGTGGGGGAAGAGGTGAGAGGGTGAGAGATATGATAACACGAAGCTGTACCTGTGGGGGAAGAGGTGAGAGGGTGAGAGATATGATAACACGAAGCTGTACCTGTGTGGGGAAGAGGTGAGAGGGTGAGAGATATGATAACACAAAGCTGTACCTGTGGGGGAAGAGGTGAGAGATATGATAACACGAAGCTGTACCTGTGGGGGAAGAGGTGAGAGGGTGAGAGATATGATAACACGAAGCTGTACCTGTGGGGGAAGAGGTGAGAGGGTGAGAGATATGATAACACAAAGCTGTACCTGTGGGGAAGAGGTGAGAGGGTGAGAGATATGATAACACGAAGCTGTACAAGTGGGGAAGAGGTAGGAGGAGACGGTATGAGATATAGCACGAAGCTGTCTGTTCCTATAATTATGAGGTGTTGAACAATATATTTTGGAGTTCATTATTGCTATTTCTTTCTTTTCTTTTCGGTGGAATCAGGCCGGGTCGCCCCAGGCATCGCCCGGAACCCTACTTGAGTTAACTATAGATACAAAAATAGATCTAGATACAAAACGTGTTGCACTCAAAAAAAAGTCTACTTTCTTCTTTCTAATAACTTTGAATCGGGCCCAAGAGAAAAAAGCAACAACAAGCTTAACTTTTCTATGCATATTATAGTGCAAATATGTACTATATTAGGCCTGTGTGTGAGAAGCTACACTTAATGCAGTTTTTCCGACGGTGGAATTTTTGCTGAACGGTACACATTGATCTTAGGGTTTTGGATTACATCTAAATATACAATTGGCGCAGCTTAACTTAGGCAAGCTTCACTTATACATTGGTACTGCGCATATCTTGACGATTCATTGACGCTAAACTTACAAACTGACTCAAGCCCAAGACTGACTCAAACTCACGCTCATAAGCTCAAGACTGACTCGTACTCACGCTCATATGCTCAAGACTGACTCGTACTCATGCTCATAAGCTTAAGACTGGGCATGAACCTGACTTAACTCAATTAGGAACGTCTGAGCTTCTCGGAGGCTAAATGAACCCAAGCAAGACAGCGCTTACCTCATGACTGCAAGATCTGGTGACTGGGAGAGGAACTAGAGAAGATGAGACAGGTGGAAGGTATGAGTTATACTAGGCAGAGCGAGGGGCTTTTATACGGGCTTTCATCCCCAAGTGTAGGTAATCAGATGACACCTTCGTCTGCGTGCAGCTAAATACACAAGCAAACATACACACACATACACACGCGTACACACACACACGTACATACACACACAGACACGTATGTAAATACCAATTGCTCTGATGAACTAATTCATCTTTTTGTTAGTTTTGTCATTCAATTCAATATTGACACCTATACCTATTCACCCTCTAGTGAGGTCAGTCTTCACCCTCCCCCCCCCCTGTTACCCATGAAGCTCCTCCCATATCCCCACTGGAAATGGGGGTGTAGGAAGAGTTTTCTCTCACACACTCCTACTCTGTGGAGCTGCTTACACACACACACACCCTCCCTTGCACACTCACCCTCAGGGGAGGGTTTTATTACCCTCCCCCTGTACACCCAACCACACCCACACAGCTTCTATATTCACCCAACCACACACCCACACAGCTCCTATATACACCCAACCACACACCCACACAGCTCCTATATACACCCAACCACACCCACACAGCTCCTATATACACCCAACCACACACCCACACAGCTCCTATATACACCCAACCACACCCACACAGCTCCTATATTCACCCAACCACACCCACACAGCTCCTATATACACCCAACCACACCCACACAGCTCATATATACACCCAACCACACACCCACACAGCTCCTATATACACCCAACCACACCCCACACAGCTCCTATATTCACCCAACCACACCCACACAGCTCCTATATACACCCAACCACACCCACACAGCTCCTATATACACCCAACCACACCCACACAGCTCCTATATACACCCAACCACACCCACACAGCTCCTATATACACCCAACCACACCCACACAGCTCCTATATACACCCAACCACACCCACACAGCTCCTATATACACCCAACCACACCCACACAGCTCCTATATTCACCCAACCACACACCCACACAGCTCCTATATACATCCACGAAGTTGGACCAGGTGAGGAACCTTGATCTTATACATAACTCTGAGGCTGACAACATCTTTCCAGTGTTGAAAGCACATGATGCTTAGAACAGTCCAACCACAACTGGAGTGTTCCAACCACAGCTATTCAAGAGGGAAGGGAACTATTAGGAGAAAGACCCAAGTCATTACGACTATATAAGCACTGGGAAGGGGTCAGGATAAGGATTTGGGATGGGACGAAGGGGAAGGAATGGTGCCCAAACATTTGGACAATCGCGGATTGAGCTATTCAGGAAAGTGGTAGATACTCAAAATGGAAAAGAACTTGTGCTATGTTCATAAATGCTGTTATTGTGAGCATAGGGAGGGCCTTTTTACATCTTTTAAACGCTAATGTTAAGAGCAGAAGGACGCCTTTTATTTCTTGTGACTGCTTTTGTTGTGAGGAAAAAGGACGCCTTTTGAGATCTTGTGAATGCGTCCTACGTAAGGAGAGGGTCACTTTTCAGATCTTCTAGCTTTGTTTTCGACCCTACCAGGCACCTGACATCCATAGCTAAACTATGGGTGGTCAGAAAGTTTGATTACTTACTGCCACCGCTGAGGAATGAGGATACAGTATGTGATACAGTACAGCTACGTGCTAGTGATTCAGTATATGATTGGTAATGGTGTTATCCCCTGGAATAAGGCATTCCATTCAATTGTTTCTAGTTCTCTCTCGCCCCCCCCCCTCTCTCTCTCTCTCTCTCTCTCTCTCTCTCTCTCTCTCTCTCTCTCTCTCTCTCTCTCTCTCTCTCTCTCTCTCTCCCTCCCTCTCTCTCTCTCTCTCTCTCTCTCTCTCTCTCTCTCTCTCTCTCTCTCTCTCTCTCTCTCTCTCTCTCTCTCTCTCTCTCTCTCTCTCTCCCTCCCTCCCTCTCTCTGAAAATTTTGTAATTGCATGTTATCGTATTGGGGTTATATAAACACAAACGTCGATATTGCATTTTATTATCAATGAATATTAATATGGACAAAACAAGAGTTTTATTCATATCTGAAAACGTGTTATAAAATTTAATAACAATATAACATTTGACAAAATATTGCATTTAACTATATTGGCTCTTAAGACATTGTTTAATATTTCAAAATCAATGCCTTTATGTTCATGAATAACAGTATTATTACTGTTCTTGCTTTTTGAACGTTGTTTAGTGTTATTATTGTCCTTGTTTCGGGATTGTTTAGCTATTTCATTGTTTTATTGTTTCTTCTTTTGCTGCTGTGTTTTATTGGTCGTACTTTGAATCTTTTTTACTGTGTCTTTTATAGTTTATTTGAGTTTTGTGTTTTATTGATTTTGTTATTGTTATTTCTTTGACGTTGTTCTATATTTTGTCTTTTGTAATTATTTTTACTTCAGTTATGGTTGTACTGTTTTATTTGTTATGTTTTATTATTTTTTTTATTATTTTGATGTTGTTCTATGTCTTGTATTCTATTGTTTTTACTATTTTTGTTATTGTTTTGCCATTCTGTTTTTTTTAGATATTATTATTTTTACTTTTTCGTTATAATTTGGCCATTTTTTTATTTATTGCTTTATTATTTATGTTTTGTGATTCTCATCTAAATCTTTATTAATTTTATACCTAAAAGGAGTAATTTTGTATATTATATTTAATTTTGTTAATTTTAGTATTATGATGAACTGGTTTTTGGCATTGTTTCTCTGGTTCAAGAACAGGCAGTTCTTGTTCCCTATTTTTGTTCTTCTTGATGTTATGCAGTGCTCTATAGTCCTTAAATAACCCATCACAATTTATGTCTGAAGTAGCTTGTAACATTAACTGGAATGTAAATTTTGCCAATGATAATAACTTTCGTATAAAATCTGTGTGAAATAAAATTAAATTTTTAGCGTTCGGTGTTCTTTATTCACGTTCTTGTGCTTCCATTATTAAAGTTGATATAAGTTAAAGTTTTTTTTTTTGTTTTTTTGGACTTTGGTCAGTCTATGGTGATTTGTGATTTTGTGGAAGCTAGTTAGTTTAGTTTAGTTCATTTATTATGCACCCCATACCCATCTTGTGGGCGGTAGTGGAAAGGGTTACAGAGGCACATAATGGGTTCGGAAGCACAAGCCCCATTTGTTTTTGTTTGCACCTATCTTTGCTGCATTTGTTGAAATTATCTGGCATGCATTAAGGTTTCATCTGGCGTTCTATTGTCATTGTGCGACGCTGGACGCAATAGTGGAGGTAGTGGTAGTGGTGGTGGTGCGCCGGCGACGGGAGGGTCTGGTATTATTAGGCTTAAATCGTTTTTTACCCTTCATGAATTGCCTTTCTTCCTCCTCATAGTCTTCACTGTACTCTACAGTGTCCTGTTCAGTGCCCTCTTCACTGCTCTCTGAACTGCTCTCACTGCTTTCGTCACTGCTCTCTTCGCTGTTATCGTCGAACATTGGATAAAAAAAAGGCCTGATTAAAAAAAAATTAGTTAAAAGGAGCTTGTTTACGGATTCAGCAACACAAAAGCACTCAGGGTCAAGAGTGTGGCAGGAGACAATACCATCAGGGTCAGAAATACCTTTTGGGAACTCTCACGGCCTAACAAAAGGAGAAACCATGGGCCAGAATTCGTCCAGCACTTAAAAGCTTACTTGCGAAACCTGAACATCTCTGCCCATTCATGGGGGCTTAGTTTGTATATTCATTTAACATTTTATGAGCTCCGAAGCGCTACGAAGTTATTTATAACCATAACTACATAGGGTGGAGAACGACCTTACAGCGTTTCATAAACTATTTAGAAAATACTAAGTGCCATAATTGAGGACAGATGTGAGTGGCTCTGTACGAGGTAAACGTACGTGAAATACAACGAACTCAAACCTTCTTCATTTAAGCGCCATAAAAAAAGGGGGATACTCTAATCATGAAATGAAGTATGAATATTATTAATCTCATTCATGTATGTAGTCATAACCTCAATCGAGAGATGCTTAAGTGGTAGGACCAAGAGCTTGAGCTCATTCACAGAGCATATGTGCATGCTAGTCATTACAATTGTAGCCTGAAATGTAGCTAACTCAACTGTACAATGAAATCATTTTTTTTAATTTGTATTTATTGAAAAACCTTTGAGGTATTCCATGAATATGAGAAAGTTTGGGAAAGAAATGAGAAACGTTTCGGTTTCTTAGTTAAAACTTCAAGTGAGGGAAAGTTTAGAAAACTGCTAGATTATAACATTTTAGAATGTATCACCAGGCCTGATAAAATGAACAGAAAGAGAGAGAGAGAGAAACAACATCCTCCCCCCCCCCCAAAAAAAAAAAAACATTCTAACTGTTGTTAATCAGCCACACTTTCCCCCCTTTAAGCCAGCCCAATCAACCCTCCTCAATCTTATTTTCAGTTGATTACTCAATTCCACCTTTAATCAATCCAACGCAATTCAAATGTGTTCTCAAACCAGCCCTACTAAATGCCACACCGGTTATTAAGACTGCTAACCTGCTATTGTGAAATCCTTCGTATATGATCACATGTGGCTGGCCGCTGTTGTTCTTTTGCTGTTCAGCTTCTGAAGTGGCACACAAGACGGCCAGGAGACCCAACAGCACGAAGCTGTACCTGTGGTGAGAGGGTGAGAGATATGATAACTCGAAGCTGTACCTGTGGGGGAGAGGTGAGAGATATGATAACACGAAGCTGTACCTGTGGGGGAGAGGTGAGAGATATGATAACTCGAAGCTGTACCTGTGGGGGAGAGGGTGAGAGATATGATAACACGAAGCTGTACCTGTGGGGGAGAGGTGAGAGATATGATAACACGAAGCTGTACCTGTGGACGGGAGGTAAGAGGAGAAAGTGAGAGATAATGGGGGAGAACCTTCGACAAGCCACCGGCTTCCAGTCCTCGTCGAGGTCACTAGTGTTAGTGGCTCTCAAGTATACTCAAGAACTGAAGAAAATTTGTAGCTATGTGTTTCTTAGAGCAACCACGTAGTTATAAAGTTGTGTAGCGGATTTATTAGTTAATGTTTAATGAAAGTTTAGCGGATTTATTAGTTAATGTTAATGAAAGTTAATGTAACAAAATATTAAATAATATAATCACTGGGTTGCTAGAAGGAAATATTCTGGTGGCATTAATTAGAACCTAAACAATTCCTCTTCTTCTTAGTTATTAATCATTAATAATTTAATCAGAGATTGGAACGATGAAGGGAAATATGAAGTTAAAGGCAAACAAATGACATGGTCAGTGATTTCGATAAATAAAATGATTCTTTACATCAAGTTAACAGCAAACAAAAGTCAAAGTCGCTGATCACACTGAACAGGAATGATCCTATATACCAAGTAAAAATTGTAGTGCTCCAGAACTCTGTCCAATATGGAACTTCTGTTGCTTATCGATTTAATATATCAACGATTTAAACAAAGGATTAAATAGCAACATATGCACATATACAAACAAAAAAAGACTTGGAAATAAATCAAGAAAAATAGAAATCACTGTGTGACGATTCAGATACGATTTTAAAATGCCTGACAGATGGGAAGCTGTTGTTTAAAGTTGACAAATCCAAGATTCTGGTACACACACACACACACACACACACACACACACACACACACACACACACACACACACACATACACATATATATGTTCTTGTGTATTTCATTAATTAGTGCACTATATATATGATTGTGTGCGCGCGTGTGTGCATCTGTGCTTTAAATAATATTTCTGAACATTTCTTTAAATATTTCTGAAATAAAAAAGGTCGAGATAATTAAAGTCTGAACCGAATAGAAAAAAAATTACTGACCCTAATTCAACTCAACTAAGCACAGTTTAACTTAAATCTGGACCAAGTGAACGTAGTTCAGGTGCATTTTGGGCTTCATTACATCTAATTATAACTCTAGAGGAACCTGTCAGGGCTGAGTTTTGCTACATCTAAACTTCCCACCTGAAAAAGACTCGCAAGACCAAGAGTTCTCACCTCATGATGGAGTTCTGGCGTGACGGTGTCGTAATTGACAGAGGACTGAGCTCCAAGCAGATATATACACCTGACCTTCCACGTGAGAGTAATTAAGTGACACATCCCACCTTAAGGTGCCATGTGTCGCTACAGACAAGGAAAAATAAATGGCAAATTCTAATTTTTTGGCTAAATTGTGAAACGTAATCTTGACTGCATTTTATGTTGCTGCGAATCCGCGGGTGCCGGGCTGTAAGCCAACTTTGTGACTGATGTATGTTGGAAGGTGTTGAAGAGATGACATATTTGTCTGCTTGCTCGTCTCTGGTACAATTTATGCGCGGTACAAATATAAGTCGGCGTGTGTGAGTTAATATGGATCTGTAACTGGCTGTGAATTACAACTTGGTACATAATGGACAATTTATATGCTGGTCCGCACACACACGCACACACACACACACGAGCGCGCGGAGCCTCGCGGCTGAGTTATCAGCATTTGGGGGTCGTAGTCCCAATGGTTCGATTCCCGGCGGAGGCGAAAACAAATGGGCAGAGTTTCTTTCACCGTGGTGCACCTGTTTACCTAGCAGTAAATAGGTACCTGAGAGTTAGACAGCTGCTACGGGCTGCTTCCTGGGGATGTGTGTGTGTGGGGCGGGGGGGTGCGTGAGTAAGTGTGTGTGTGTGTGTGTAATATATGTAGAAGAAATATACGTAGTAGATATACTAGAGGAAAAATAGATTGGTTAGCAAGGCGGGGTCCAAGAGCTAATAGCTCGATTCTGCAGACCCAAATAGTAAATACACACACACACACACACACACACACACACACACACACACACACACACGCACACACACACACACACACACGCACACACACACACACACACACACACACACACACACACACACACACACAGATCCATAGTGGTTCTCTGCTACTTATCCTGTAATGAATAGCGGAGGCTAAATTGATTGAAAAATAACGTGAAGGGAGAGAAAACATGGAGAATAAAGCTGGTAAAATCAATAGAAATGAACGTTTTAATGTAACATGTCAAGATAAAACAAGGAAAAGGGAGGTGGGTGAGAAGGTCAGCAAGCCTGCCTACCAGGATTGGAACCATCCATGTATGGCATTTGGATGGGAATCATCCAAGTTCATCATATGATTTCAGAGTCCAGGGGGCCCCCCAATCAGGGGTTCACCAATAGGATGAATAACATCAATATTCTGGTGCATTTACTTCATCAGCCGTTTGTCGTTTGCCTCAAACAACTTGTGTAAGGCAGGAGTTGTAATTCTCACTATACTGAAAACCAGACACAGAACACAGCTACAGGTAAGAGCCACAAGAGGAACGAGATTCCCATGTGGGATCCTCGATATTAAACTGATTTTTGTACCAGATTTGATGTTGCTCGTATATTAAAATAACCTTGAACCTTTGCAAATACTTATATTTAAAGAGAAATACATTTGATTGGAACAATAACCTTTAACAACATATTAGATTTTTTTTTTACTTGGCTATACATTATAGAACAAATGATTATTGGTATAAATAATTTTGTTTCAGAAGTATCTTCAAAATATAATTTCAGATGCAGAGAATTTAAGTAATTTTTTTGTTTAGAAAAAGAATTTTGTTTTGAAAATTATTTTTGTTCTGAAAATTATTTTAGTTTGGAAAATTTATCAGAGAAGATATTTCTAGTTAAGCTAAACTATGTTTGACTGAATAATGTGCAAAGTTCAGCAAGAAAATTTTTCTGAAAGTTATGAATAAACTATAAGTGACTTTTAGAGATTTTAAATAACTCCTGTAACAAAAAAATATATGTATATAATTCACATATCTAACACACTTTACATAATTTTTGAATAATATCAATACCATAAATCATCACCTATGTCATTCTTACAGCAACCATAAACTATCTTAAATACACCGTTGATGTGCATGTCTTTTTGGACTTCGTTGATGTACATGTCTTTTTGGACTTCGTTGATGTACATGTCTTTTTGGACTTCGTTGATGTACATGTCTTTTTGGACTTCGTTGATGTACATGCGTTTTTGGACTTCGTTGATGGACACGCATTTAGTAGACGGTAAATGCACGAGTGTTTGGTACTGACGTCATTGCCTTCATTGCTTTCATGGCCGCTGCCTTCTTTGCCGATTTATTCACGGCTTTCATCGCTGGGGGGCTCAGTGCTCTCTTCGTTGCTAAAGTCACTGCTTTCTTCACTGCTTTTTTCGGTGCTGTCTTCAATGCTTTTTTCGGTGCTGTCTTCACTGCTTTCTTTTCTCACAACATCACTGCGTTCTTTACTGTTTTCTTCGCTGCTTTTTTCGGTGCTGTCTTCAATGCTTTTTTCGGTGCTGTCTTCAATGCTTTTTTCGGTGCTGTCTTCACTGCTTTCTTTTCTCACAACATCACTGCGTTCTTTACTGATTTCTTTACTGTTTTCTTCGCTGCTCTCTTTTTTCACACCATTGAGTTCTTCACTGCTAGTGTCTTTGATATCTTTACTGTTAGATTCATTGCTGTCTTCAATACTCACTCCAATGGTATTGTTTCTGCAAGGGTAAAAAATAAATCTTTCAGTTAAATAGAAAATATGAGTTTGTGAACCCTTCCAATGTTGTAACTTTCTCCTGGGAGAAAATTATTATTTCAGGTATTTTCTTGTTTACTGCTATTTACTGCTACTATGTACTGTTTACAGGTACCCATTTACAGCTAGGTGAACAGGGGCATCAGGGTGAAAGGAACTCTGTCCAATTGTTTCCGCCTCCGCCGGGGATCGAACCCGGAACCTTGTGACTACGAATCCCGAGCGCTGTCCGCTCAGCCGTAGGCCTCTAAATGTACCTATTTTAAGTCACATTTTACATGCATGCAGATACACACACACACACACACACACACACACACACACACACACACACACACACACACACACACACACACACACACATACAGATATGTGTACCTGAATTTATTTTCATCAATTCACATATATACCTGTAAAACATATGCTGTAACTTATTGTTCTTTCAGAATCATTTAACGAATTTGTAAATTCCTGGGGATCTTCTAAATTGGCCGGATGAATGAACAGTAGCACAATGTTCAACCGGCGTCTCAGCAATTCGTAACCGACCACTTAATCCCACTCTAAATCGACCAACATCAGTTCCACTCTCAACCGGCCTCTATTCCCTGCTCTCAACTGGTCACTCAATCCTTTACTCAACCGGCTTCTCAAATCCACTCTCAAAACGCTGCAAATTTTGAGTATCATTCTGCATCAAAATCCCGGCTATCAGCCAAACAATTTGAAGGTTTTGTACCTGATAATCCGAAGGGCGTCAAATAAAGCCATCCTGTCCTTGCCATAGACTGTGAAGCCTGAAGTGGCACACACGAAGGCCAGGAGACCCAGTAGCACGAAGCTGTACCTGTGGGGTGAGAGGAGAGGGTGAGAGATATGATAACATGAAGCTGTACCTGTGGGGGAGAGGTGAGAGAAGAGGGTGAGAGATATGATAACATGAAGCTGTATCTGAGGGGGAGAGGTGAGAAGAGAAGGTGAGAGATATGATAACACGAAGCTGTTCCTGTGGGGGAGAGGTGAGAGATATGATAACATGAAGCTGTACCTGTGGGTGAGAGATATGATAAAACGAAGCTGTACCTGTGGGGGATGGGGGAAGGCAACAACGAGAACTAATCCAGCAGTTCATGAACGCGTGTATAAGGAAGCCAAACTGAAACTCACTGGAGAGTATGAATTCAGCCCCATTCTCTCAACAAATAAGCTCTCTCATATCAGCTTTCCACAACTAAGCTTAATGTTACCTCAAGCTAAAAACCGGCTTAAAAATAATACCTCATGGTGTTTCTTGGGTGTGATGAGAGCTCTCACTGAGGAAAACCGGGGGAGAATGAGAGGGAGAGTGAGAGAAACATGGGTGTCCACTCAGGTTTTTATATACAAATCCGGCCTTGATGAAGAGGCAATAAACTCCCCAACACTCGTGTAAATATTTGTTCGTTAAGAACGCTTAATTTAGGGGTTATTTCTCTTTATGTATTGGTAAACTGTTTTCTACAAAATGGTATTATGAAAGGTATGTTGCTTGAGTGTGAATTTAACGTGTTTTGGGTACTTAGACTGCTGTAGTATGTCACCCGGGTGACATCCACCCGGTGGTGGATGTCACCCGCAGAGCTGGTGGCGCGATTAACTCTCTTTAATCCCACCATGCACCTTTGTAGTGTCTAAGGTGCGGAAATATTGACGTGCCTTACATATATTGAAGGGCCTCACATATATGAACAAGGGGCTACATAAAGGATAATGGGCTTCATATATGTCACGTGTCCTTACATATGATCAAGGGCGACACACACACACACACATATGTTGAACGACGTCACATATGCCGAGGAGAGTATCAAGTTATGCAGCTCTTGGTCATAAACGCAATTTTCACCCATAAATGCCAAATTGTACCCTACATATTCTTTAAATAATTTGTCGAAGTACACATAAATAGCAAATTGTGGTGGTCATATAACTGGGTCTAGCGAGGACGAACTGGAAACAGGTGTGTATGTGTATATATATATATATATATATATATATATATATATATATATATATATATATATATATATATATATATATATATATTATTAAATATGACCGAAAAAGTAAGATTAATAATTCTAACACGAATTTTCTCAATCTTTCGTACATTTCTTTTCACTGTTGGAGGTAATTCAAAAATCAATTCTCCAAAATTCGTTTTTTTTTATGAATAATAAAAAATATAAATGAATATAAATGAATATGAATATAAAAATGAATTTTGGAGAATTGATTTTTGAATTACCTCCAACAGTGAAAAGAAATGTACGAAAGATTGAGAAAATTCGTGTTAGAATTATTAATCTTACTTTTTCGGTCATATTTAATAATATATGTCTACAGGAAAGACTGCTACCAAAATATACTAATATATATATATATATTATAATATATTTCAGGTGACGTAATACTACTTGGGATTGCCGTATTGTTTATGTGTTTATGTTGAAGGTTACACATATATGTAACTTGGGGGGGGGGGTTACCCTGGTTTACCCGGGTCTCTTTCTCTCTCTCTCTCTTCCCCCCTTTCTCCATTTTTCATCTACCCCCTCTCTCCCTCCTTTCCCGCTTGCCTATGTACATTAGTGCTGGTTTATACCGTCTGGATTCATTTTAAATTGATGAATTAAATGCGATTTTAGTAGGATCATTACTATCTATAGTTAATGAAAAAATGGTCATAACGGTGATCTTTGTGACCGGTGCCCGAAAAGGTCACCGAGTGCTGTTGGGAATTGGGTTAATGATCTTACGACTTCCAATTCTTTTAACAGTTATTGGGGGTCTAGTGGTTAAAGTACTGGACACGCTAAGGTGAATGGTGCCCCTGGCTGTCTGGATTCGAATCCTTCTTAGGTGAGGAGTTTTCTGTTGCATATTGGCTTTGGGATCATTCAAGCTCCTTCGCTTGAAGTGTCCCAATATATATATATATATATATATATATATATATATATATATATATATATATATATATATATATATATATATATATATATATATATATATGTCGTACCTAGTAGCCAGAACTCACTTCTCAGCCTACTATGCAAGGCCCGATTTGCCTAATAATCAAAGTTTTCATGAATTAATTGCTGTTCGACTACCTAACCTACCTAACCTAACCTAACCTAACTTTTTCGGCTACCTAACCTAACCTAACCTATAAAGATAGGTTAGGTTAGGTTAGGTAGGGTTGGTTAGGTTCGGTCATATATCTACGTTAATTTTAACTCAAATAAAAAAAAATTGACCTCATACATAATGAAATGGGTAGCTTTATCATTTCATAAGAAAAAAATTATCGAAAATATATTAATTCACGAAAACTTGGCTTATTAGGCAAATCGGGCCTTGCATTGTAGGCTGAGAAGTGAGTTCTGGCTACTAGGTACGACATATATATATATATATATATATATATATATATATATATATATATATATATATATATATATATATATATATATCATTCATACGTGAAACTTGACTTCTTATCAATCAAGTCTTCTCTCGACTCAATTTCTCTCAAATTCATTGTTGAAACTTTGTTCAAGCATCGACAAGAAAACTCAGTACACGAGTATAAACAATTAGGATAGACTACAAACAAGTGTAAATTTTGTTATATATTTAGCCAAACGAAATTTAACTCTAAAGCCAACAGTTATCATAATGAAATTATTGGAATTTTTCAGGAAAATTGAATGTGTTTATAAATATGTATGTATATGTGTAAATATACATATGTATGTATATGTGTAAATATACATATGTATGTATATGTGTAAATATACATATGTTTGTATATGTGTAACATATCATACTGCCAAATACCATACAATTTAATAATGTGGGCTTTATATCTCAGTAGTTGGTTCAAATAATAATAAATTAACAGTTCTGTGGTCACAACTTGATCACTTGAGAAGGTAAAGGACGAAAAAAATGAGATCTGGTTCGAACAAGCATCAACACATGTGTGTGTGTTGTGTATTCTAGTACTCTATAGTGGGTTATGCAGTAACACGACCCAGAGGGGGCGGTCGAAAGGGTTGTTAGCAGACAGGGTGTGAGGGTTAAACGACCAGACGATCCGTGAGTCAAGGTTGTAGACTGTGAGATCTTGTGAGTGGAGACAGAATTGGCAAGCTCTTGTGAGCTGAGAACAAATTGTTATGATCATGTGAGTAGAGAAAGATTTTCAAGATATTGTGAATGGAGAGAGATTGTCAAGTTCTTCTGAGTGGCCAAGGAGTCAGTCATTTCTGACTGTCATGTTAATCCCTTTTCGTAACTAGGAAATAAGTTGAGCTTAGCAGTGAAAGGCATTGAAACTTTTTTTTTTTGGGGGGGGGGGAAGGTAGGAGGGAGAGCAGGTGTGAAGAACTGGAAGAACTTTTGGCATTGTGAAGCTGCATGACAGGTACAGGGCTTGCATGATCTTCATGACAAGGTCAGTGCATTGCAAGGTTTCATGACAGGTATAAGGCATGAGAAGGCATCATGTCAGGTCATGTGATGTCATCATGACTGGTGTGAGTCATATGCTGACCTCACCAAGAGGGGCATAAAACCCGAAATGTTTTTGAATGAGTAACATGAGCACTGTTTTGATATGATTTATTCTGATATGATGAATATGCTGATTACGATGAGCACTGACGACCAATCTATATATCTTTGATATTATCCTGTTGTTCGTCTGTTTTCTTAACATCGACAAATCATCTGCAAAACAAACAGAATATATTTAATATTATATAAATTAATATATTAATGACTGAAAACGACATATTTACACAGATCGAGATATGAACCCTGGTTGAAATCCCTGTATCACTCTTCGTATATCTAAATCAAAATTAATGAATATGATTAACCAAATGATTCTAAAAATCCATTAATCATTATAACCACTTATTATCGCGATGATATGATATTAGGAATTATGTTTAAATGTTTTATCATTAAAAATATGTAATTTTATGTAATTAAAGAAAATAAGAGTTATTAATTTAGTACATTAAACAAAATTATTTTGAGAAGCTGATTTTGCCAAATTGTTTGATAACATTTTGTTAGTGGTTGTGTGGATGGTTGTATATGTTGCTTTGTTTGTTTATACACGCGATTCTCTGTTTGACTGTGTCTATATATCTCCTTGTTTATATACATGTGGATTTACACCTTGTGTGTGTGTGTGTGTGTGAGTTGAGGCCCAGTGTATCTATCACAACTTAGTACTCGCTCGCCCTCGATCTACCACACGTTCACTATCCTTCAGCGAAGTTGGACTTTATGAAGTTGTACTTTTTCAAGTTGGACTTTCTGAGGTTGGACTTTCTGAAGTTGGACTTTATAAAGTCCAAAGTTCAACAAGTTCTTTGGTGTTGTCCGTAGCGTCTTGAGTGTTCTTATCATTCGTGTCCCCCTTTGTTATCTTAAATATTGTACATTTTGTCCTTATTTACCATGTCAATTATCCAGAAAAAATCTTTCATGTCGCTACTATGTCTCTTCTATTCGGAGTTACCTCAGCTTCCGCAAGATTCCTTCAAACATTCCTCTCAGCTTAGTCATCTGAGCTTAACCCTCTCAGCTAAGCACTAAGCTCAGCACTAAGCTCAGGCACGAGGCTGTGGTGTTTTTTTATTTATTTATTTATTTTTATTATTATTACTATTATTAGTATCATTATTATTTTTGTTATAGGTACTCTGTGACCTATTTATTTATTTGTCTCATATGTGTGTGTTCTTGTGTGAGTGTTTATGTGTGGTTACATGGCCCTACTAAAGTACAAATTTATGTGTGTGTTTACTGTACCTTTTGACTACTTTTGAACCACATCATCTTCCTCCTCATCCTCAGCAGCATCTTCCTCATCCTCTTCCTCATCCTCATCCTCATCTTCTGCCTCTCTGTAGAGAAAATCGAGAAAATATTATTATTATTATTATTATTATTATTATTATTATTATTATCTCTATTATTATTATAGAATTAATATCATACACTCATTTTATATATTTTTACTTAATATAATTTTTAACTAAATTATTTTTCATTATTTTTTTAAATAATTAGTTGGCTATATTTTTTAATGTTATTGGTTTGTTCTTATTTGTTATCTATTCTAATTTCCAATTTCGTTATCTATTTATATTGTGCCCGTTACATTAGCAATTCAGATTATGTTACTTTTGGCAAATATGTAATTTCTCTGTGTTCATATTGATGGACACTATTAATTACCTTTTTTCTATATTATGGTCCACTTCCTCATCATCCTCATCATCGTCATCATCATCATCCTCGTCCAGCTCAGTATCTCTGGAAGTTTATTGAATGTGAGTGTGAGTATATCACGAATTAACGTGTGATGAATAATGTGAAAAATGTATATAATCTCAATATTTCCTATGAATTTCTTCACTGTCGAGGGAAGTTGAAAAATTAACTCTCCAAAGTTTATTTTCACACTAAATTATGGTCTGACGCCTATTGATGCGTTTCGCATGGCATTCCTTACACCTCCAAAGACAAATTTGTCTTTGAAAATGTAAGGATATAAATGTATATGTATCCATAAACATTTTTCAAGATTACTCCACATTACTTCAAATAGGCAATGCATCAGGCTGGCCTATTTTATCGATACAGTTTTATAGCTGCGTCTCACCTCTTCTCCACCTGGTGCTGCTGCTTCTGCTGCGCCTCCTCCTTCACCGTCTTTACCTGAGAGGTCGCAGACCCACCGAAGAACCAGAAGGCGTCAGTGGCGCCCAACACGGCCACCAGCAGGAGCAAAGTCACAGTTACCCTGCCAGAAAAAAAGGAAGATACACATTTTAAAACAAATGAAATCACTGCTTTGGCGTATATACCTTGGATAGCGAGATTGTATTCTGGAAGGGTGTAGTATACCTTATATAGCGAGATTGTATTCGGGAAGGGTGTAGTATACCTTATATAGCGAGATTGTGTCATGGAAGAGTGTAGTATACTTTGAATAGTGAGACAGCACTCCGTAACAATACTTAATGTGACCTCGTAACGTTTAAGGAGCTCGTTAACTGTCAAGATATGAGGTACCGATCTCGTAAATGGACACGTAAGTTTTTTGTGAATCCAGCCCTGCTGGCCGTATTTCACGAGTAGGGAGAGGGAGACATGATAACGACGTAGACGATCATCAATCTGAAAATAGGTTTGATTGACATTTCAGCAGTTACCCTGCTCTCTTGCCTCTTCCATAAAATGGTTTGGTAAGTTTTCAATAATGTTGCCTTTCAGTTTACCATGGAAACTTTAACACAGTGAAAGTTTGATAGAAAATATGAAGTTATCATTGATTTGCAACGTAAGGCAAAACTGGATACATGTAGTATATTGCAAATCAATTTCTCAAAACTTTGACAACCATCAATAAATTATATTTCATAAAAGAGCCTAAAGGAGCCAGTGACAGCTGTTGTTTAATTGCTTTTGATATATTTTGTTATTGGAATTGAATGTTTCTAATTTACTGAACTGCATTTTGGTGGTTACTTTCCATTTTCAATCATTCTGTCACTGTTGTCGCTTTTATGGCGGATTGAGCAGACAGGCTCAAACAAAAGCTTGTCTTTGGAAGTGACAGTTAGCAGATTCTGTCCAGTGAATAGATTCTGTCCAGTAAGCTTATGCCTGTCGCTATAATGGTTAGGCTTCCAACACTACGTCCCAGGCTGTCTGTCTGTCTCTGTCTCTCTCTCTCTCTCTCTCTCTCTCTCTCTCTCTCTCTCTCTCTCTCTCTCTCTCTCTCTCTCTCTCTCTCTCTCTCTCTCTCTCTCTCTTAAGACGAAGTGACACAGGAGTCTCTTTTGGTTATGCTACACCCATATCCTCTAGGGGGACTGACTTAAGATGCCCTATTGAGAACTGATATTAGATATTCACTGTCGATTCTGGGCTTACTCTGATGTTGTTGGGTTGATGTACTGTGTTGGGTGAGGTTGTGGGTTTACTGTGATGGGTGTGGCTGTCAAGAAGAGAGAGTGGAGCTATCTCAGTGATACGGAACCACCTCCTCAGTTGTGGAATCTACCACAATGTCCTATCGCTATGCGGAATTCAACCCTTCCACGAATACAGATTCCGTGGTAGCTCACCTCATGATGACGAGAGACAAGGAGCGAAGCAGTAACAATCGTTGGGGAGAACTGGAGATGGAATGTAACGAACTGTGGACGGCAAAGGTATTTATGTATCTTTTCCCTCCCTCCCTCTCTCACCCCCCTCTCCAGCTTCCATATGACAACGTGGCTCGAGTCAGCGTGGCGGGAGAGATGCCATTGTTCTCCACCCTGTAGCGAGGATGCGCTGTCCGCCGCCCGGTTCAATTCTCCCGTCAATTTTCCGATCAAACTGAGACATGATCGAAAAATAAAAACGAGATGTACGTAGCACTGAACGCAAACAGGATTCAGCAATGACGTATTATTTTGACGTGATGTTGGTGTGTTTACAACCCCCAGACAACAGATGCAACCACATATACACAACACACACAGGTGTTCATTGTGGTAGGCAGACCCCGTTAACAACCGCTGTTGCTATAACTACCGCTCCCGTGCTTGCATGCATGGCTTGCCATATAGTACAGATTTGTTAGATAATTCGTGACGATAAATACGAACAGCCTTGTGTGTGTCGACCTAGAGAGGAAGGGCCATGGTAAATGAGGTCAACTTAGGAAGGAGAGAACAACGCGCAGCTTGGAATTTTAGAACGAGGCTGTTGGTGGGCTAGGCAGTGGAGGAAGGGATTGGGTGAGGGATTGGGTTGATTAACAAATAACATATATAACAAACATATAAATAAATAAGTAAATAAATGGATAAATAGGTAAATAGTTGAAAGACACAAATTATGTTAAATAAAAAGTGTGGTAAGTGTGTTAAAAATCTGACCCAACGTGTGTTAAAAATCGATATTTTCGGGTGTAATCTTCCTCCTTTCTCAAGATGGTTTATACGGGTTACTTTACACAATGTGAACATTGTATACAGAGCCTTGAAAAATAATGTAGATTACATCTGAAAATTTGGTATATAAATACACTTGCATATAAATTGAGTCTTTCCTTCGCCTTCAGTCAAGCACTACGGCATTGTAGGAGGTTTCTCCAGGTAAATAATAATATATATTCTCAGGTAAATATATATATATATATATATATATATATATATATATATATATATATATATATATATATATATATATATATATATATATATATATATTCTCCCATAGAAGAAGTGGCGCAGTGGAATTTTCCGTCAATAGAAAACGAGATATCATTGCCACATAGCGCTATAAATTCACAAGGGAATGTTGGGAATTATTCATAAATACAGTAGTCTTTGGACTTATTACATCATAAAAACATAACATTTGAATTAACTTAATTATCAATATCAAAATAGAGTAAATGTGACCCTTCTATCACACATTGACATGTCTGGATAAGAAGAGCCAGGCGTCAGTGGTGAGGGAGGTTAGCTATTGTTAGCCAACAGTGTCGCGGCGCAAATTGAGCTCCTATAATTCTCTCTTGGAGGAAGTGTTATGGAGATCAAATTAGTGCTTCTACCATTATCACCACCACGCAGTCAACATCCACAAGGGAAGTGGCTTTCCGAAATCTTATCTAATTCATTTCTGGCCAGTAATGTCACGTAGATAGGATTAATTCCGGTTAAAACATGAGGCAACTACTCAATCTAGGTCATTACTCCTTGGTCCTTATCGAATGATATACAGTATTTTCTCTGATATAGCTGTCATATATTGGATTCCGGTTTTACAGCTAGTGCCTTTTTTTGACAGGAACATAGAAGAGGAAGCAAGAATTAATCTTGGTGCATCAGTTACTTGAGTGTTGGAAGCTAGGCTCACACGAGGATTATTGATGATTTGATTGTTGGCGCTGTTTACATCCTAGTTATATCTGGTGGACTAGGCCTACCATACAATAAGGTAACGCACCTCAATTTAGTTATTAATATGTGTAGTTTAATACTGTAGTTTGATTGGCTGCATATTTATAAATTTAATATAAACCCCCTTAATATGTAGAAATCGAGTTGTGAGAATATTGCAGAAATACAGTCCACTAAACATCATACAAATTGCTATCGAAATATATAAATTAATGTAAATATAAATTCTATATAAATTCATATAAATTAAATAAATATAAATCTCACGAGTCGATTCCCACATAAGGCAGTAAAGAGTAAAAGCAAGCTTAGCTAAGCTGCAAACACACACGCATTGTGCCACCTCACACACACACACACACACACACACACACACACACACACACAAACACAGCGCTCTGACAAGAGAGAGCAAGCTTAGCTAAGCTACCAACACAAGCATTGTGTCAGCAAGGCGGACAGCCCGCCTGCAGTCATGACTCACATAGTATTTCCCATGTCCAAACTTCTCTTTTCGCCTGTGTCTCCATCCTCTTTGCTAAAAAAAAAGTAGATTTTGTTAGGGAAGGATAGAGGGACTGTAGACAGAAGAAGAAAGGGGTCGAACTGTGATAGGGAAGGTGTTTGACAGGTTATGAGGTTTATTAAGAATGGTGGAGAGGGGGTGGCGTGCTTAGCTGGGGAGGGGGTGGTGTGCTTGGCTGGGGAGGGGGTGGCGTGCTTAGCTGGGGAGGGGGTGCTAGAGAAGTCGCAGAGATAGAGGGAGGAGGAAGAATATTGGGGTTGTAGGCTTCAAACTAGCTCATTTTATCCCTGCCTGACAACATGTAAATATATTCCACTAATTTGATAGTTGCTGATATTCACCCATCTCACACACACACACACACACACACACACACACACACACACACACACACACACACACACACACATCTGTGTGTGTGTGTGACATCTTCAGGAGTACACTGTGACTGACAGAGGTATACTGAGCTTACAAGGATTGTTGTTGTTTTAGATTCAGCTACTCGGAACAAAAATTCCAAGTAGTACGGGCTATGGTGAGCCCGTAGTGGACTTACCTGGCACAGGAGCGGGGCAAGTAGCACGGGCTATGGTGAGCCCGTAGTGGACTTACCTGGCACAGGAGCGGGGCAAGTAGCACGGGCTATGGTGAGCCCGTAGTGGACTTACCTGGCACAAGAGCGGGGCAAGTAGCACGGGCTATGGTGAGCCCGTAGTGGACTTACCTGGCACAAGAGCGGGGCAAGTAGCACGGGCTATGGTGAGCCCGTAGTGGACTTACCTGGCACAGGAGCGGGGCTGTAACTTGTGTGTGTAATATGTAACTAACAAATACTGCTGTTGTTGTTGTTGTTTTAGATTTAGTTACTCAGAACGAAATGTCCATGCAGCACAGGCTATGGTGAGCCCGTAAAATACTGCTGTGTTAGCACCTGGCTATATCCTCTTGTGGTGAGGTGGTTAGGTGACATATGGATGAATGACATTACATGGGGTGCTAATGGGGTGCTAATGGGGTATTAAATAGTGTGACTTGTTGGTAGCTTATGTTCTTCTGGTTGCTTCCGTTCCTGTCGTTTTCAATTAAATATGTTTAAAAGAAAAACTGCTGCCAATATATGTCCATACTTTTATTCGCATTTGGGTGAGGTGATATGGTACAACAGTTTTGGGTGAGGTGATATGGTACAACAGTTTTGGGTGAGGTGAACAAACTTGTGACAAACACAAGACAAAACACGAAACTATGGGTATTAATTGGATATGAGCACATAAGAATGGAAGTAACTGCAGTGGGCCTATTGACCCATACTTCATCTTGATGCTTCTATATTGGTTCGGAGTCTTGAAGTGGGCAGAATATAGTTGTGCAATAAGTGGCTGTTGATTGCTGGTGTTGACTTCTTGATGTGTAGTGCCTCGCAGATGTCGAGCCTCCTGCTATCGATGATTTCTGTGTTGTTTGTTAAGATTTCTCTGGTGATGGTCTGGTTGTGAGAGGAGATTATATGTTCCTTTATGGAGCCCTGTTGTTTATGCATTATTAATCGCCTGGAAAGAGACGTTGTTTTCTTGCCTATATACTGAGTTCTTTGGGGCTTACAGTTCCCAAGTGGGCATTGGAAGGTATAGACGACGTTGGTTTCCTTCAAGGCGTTCTGCTTGGTGTCTGGAGAGTTTTTCATGAGTAGGTTGGCCGTTTTTTGACGATTTACTAGAAAACCATACACTTTAGTGTTTTTATGACTGGATTTACACATTTAAATTTAATTAAAAAATTTACACGTTACATCTGACACCAATTATAATGTACCCCCAAAAATGGCATAAAAAAAAGATTTAAAAACCCTGGTACTCAATACAAAAGTTTATAGGGAAGAAATCATAACGATATGTTTGAATAAACAAAGAGGTTGCAAACTAAGAAGAAGTTTAAGTCGCCATTAAAGAGACTGAAGCCCAATCGCATAAGCAACAGGAGTTGGACGCTTGAGGCACAGATGGTCATTCCAACACTCGCCCGATGCCTTCCCCTCCGTCCTATTCATGCCTTCCCCTCCGTCCTATTCAACCCAGTGTGTGTTGATCAAATTCGAGGATTAAGTTGAAAAGCGTTCGTGGAATACCGCCACTACTACTACTACCACCACTCGGCTCGCATACCAAAAGTGGGGAGGGGCCATAACCCGCGTTGAGCAAGTTTAATATTTTACCTGTCAGCCAACGACCAGGTGGGCGGCTACTAACACCTGTGTCTATGTAGTCACAATTATCATGTGTGTGTGGAGCCCTCTACCGCCGCTGAAACCAACCAAACAAACAGTGACGTGGCCATTTTCCCGCCCTGTAGGGCGATCAAGATCTCCAGAAGGTATCTGTGTGTGTTTTTGACAAGTAGAGCTTCAAATGTATTTGAAACATAGAATAGTTTCGTAGAATATAATCTATCATAAGGGTTAAAACAAAAAAACACGTTACACAGCAAGATTGGGACAGAATACAAAATAAGAAGTTCAAAGTTTATATAAATTAATATCAAATAAAAAGACTAAAACAGTAAAACCTAAATATAATCCAAAATTTTACTGATAAGAATTAGACAACGAAGCATGAAAAATGCCAATCAACATACTTCAAGAAGACGAAAAGTCATTGTATGTAAACAATTAAGAGTTGAAGCCCTTCAATCCCAGTCCCATTCTCCCGGTCGAAATTGATTACCAGATGTTGAGATCTAGTCGAGGAGAATTGAAAATAACAAAACAGCGAAATCGCTATAAGTGAGAGGGTCGTCCATTTCTTCACAGTGATTGCTAACAACAGAGGATGTAACTTACAACATGGGGCCTCGTAGCCTGGTGGATAGCGCGCAGGACTCGTAATTCTGTGGCGCGGGTTCGATTCCCTCACGAGGCAGAAACAAATGGGCAAACTTTCTTTCACCCTGAATGCCCCTGTTACCTAGCAGTAAATAGGTACCTGGGAGTTAGTCAGCTGTCACGGGCTGCTTCCTGGGGGTGGAGGCCTGGTCGAGGACCGGGCCGCGGGTACACTAAAGCCCCGAAATCATCTCAAGATAACCTCAAGATACAATACACAGAAATCACAATAGCGTGATACAGCAAATGAACAAATCCACAAGGGCCGTGAAGAGGGTTCGAACCTACGTCCGGGATGAGCCCAGACGCGCCTTAGTCGACTGCGCCACGACAACCCTCGGTTTGTATCTCAAGACGCTGCGGGATCCGTGTGAGGGCAGTATAGCATTCCCGGTTACAATTCTTTTAACCATGCCGTGGCGCAATGGACTAAGGCGCGTCTAGGATCACCCCGTACGTAGGTTCGAACCCTCATCACGGCCCTTGTGGATTTGTTCAGAGGACGTAACTTACCCAAGTGGCAAACATTCGGGGTAAGATGCCTGTACGTTCATAGTTGTCGTATTTAACGTTTCGTGAGGTGTTAAGTTTCACAGCTGTGTTAAGTTTCACAGCTGTGTTAAGTTTCACAGCTGGGGTGAGTTTCACAACTGAACAGGGTGAGAATAGCTCGAGCTAACTCATCCCTTTCTATGTATCCCTCAATAAACTTATTTAATTTTTAATTTCAATTTCATATTCAACATGAAAACTAGTTTGTGTATAAGAATGTCTTAAGAATTTATTAAGTTCCTTTCTAACATGACAGCTCACAGTATCCAAATAAGCATATTTGGCATTGTGAATGTTTCCACGGACTGTGTGGCGGACAGCACGCTGGACTTGTCATCCTGTGGTCCTGGGTTCGATCCCAGGCGCCGGCGAGAAACAATGGGCAGAGTTTCTTTCACCCTATGCCCCTGTTACCTAGCAGTAAAATAGGTACCTGGATGTTAGTCAGCTGTCACAGGCTGCTTCCTGGGGGTGGAGGCCTTGGTCGAGGACCGGGCCGCGGGGACACTAAAGCCCCGAAATCATCTCAAGATATCAATATCATACTGAAATAATCAGGATATTTTTAAAAAAATCCCACACACATCTGTGGGGCCTGTGGCTGAGTGGTCAGCACTCTGGATTTATAATCCTATGGCTTGGGGGATCGATCCCTGGCGATGGCGGAAACAAATGGGCAGAGTATCTTTCAACCTGATGTCCCTGTTACCTAGTAGTAAATATGTACCTGGGAGTTAGACAGCTATTACGAGCTGCTAAATGGGTGTGTGTAACAAAAATGAGGCCTGGTCGAGGACCGGGCCGCCGGGACGCTAAGCCCCGAAATAATCTCAAGAAGATAAGTAAAATAACCATCGTCAGGCTAACCACACTTCACTACACAGTGTGTAGTGAAGATAACACTATCTTCACCTATAACGATGTACAGTACACAGCCCATTGGCACTGTAAACGTCTTCACCGTGTTAGCCATCCTCACTACACACGCGCGTCTCACCCCTCACACTGACACTGTAACCATCTTCATTACACACACACACACAATCCTCACTGTAACCATCTTCGATACACACGACCTCATTAAGTATTACCCATCTACACTAAACACTATCTCCTTCACTGTAACTGTAAGACTGTTCCCAGAATGCAAACCTTAAGTGTCCTAACCTAACCTAACTTAACCTAACCTAACTTAACCTAACCTAACCTAACCTAACCTAACCTAACCTAACCTAACTTAACCTAACTTAACCTAACCTAACCTAACCTAACCTAACCTAACCTTAATTGTCCAAAGCTGTTTGAAACTGGTCCTCAAGAAAGACTGGTGCACAAAATGGAGGAGTAAGCTGGGATAATTGGGTAAGGGAGTACCGTAAGGATGTAAAACAAATAGTCAAATTTAGAAATGAAGAGTCGATCTGAAGGATATATAAGGAAACTGGAGATGGAAAATAAGTAAAAGGAAAAGAAATACGTAAGTAAGGAAATATGTGAGTAAGGACATACGCTAGTAAGGAAATACGCGATTAAGGACATACGCTAGTAAGGAAATACGCGATTAAGGACATACGCTAGTAAGGAAATACGCGATTAAGGACATACGTGAGTAAGGAAATACGCGATTAAGGACATACGCTAGTAAGGAAATACGCGATTAAGGACATACGCTAGTAAGGAAATACGCGATTAAGGACATACGCTAGTAAGGAAATACGCGATTAAGGACATACGCTAGTAAGGAAATACGCGATTAAGGACATACGCTAGTAAGGAAATACGCGATTAAGGACATGCGCTAGTAAGGAAATACGCGATTAAGGACATACGCTAGTAAGGAAATACGCGATTAAGGACATGCGCTAGTAAGGAAATACGCGATTAAGGACATACGCTAGTAAGGAAATACGCGATTAAAGACATACGCTAGTAAGGAAATACGCGATTAAGGACATACGTGAGTAAGGAAATACGCGATTAAGGACATACGTGAGTAAGGAAATACGCGATTAAGGACATACGTGAGTAAGGAAATACGCGATTAAGGACATACGCTAGTAAGGAAATACGCGATTAAGGACATACGCTAGTAAGGAAATACGCGATTAAAGACATACGCTAGTAAGGAAATACGTGATTAAGGACATACGCCAGTAAGAAAATACGCATATACGGATGGTCAGGAAGTAGAAATAAGTAAAAGAAGTTGTAAAAGCCACCTCCATCCACAAATCTCAGGCCATATTCGACAATGAATTTGAACGACACGATAGCTCAATTGTAATGCATTAAATTTAACAAGACCAAAAGTTGGAGCATAAAGAGCTAGACCCTCATTCACCCCCCCCCCATACATTCTGTTAGGTAGGAACTACCACCACACCACCACAACCATCGCACAACCAGCTCTGTCACTAATTACTACTCCTTCCATCAAAATATACATGACATGCAAATGATAGAAAGTCTCTAATATAAATGCAGATTAATTCTGGCAGGAAGGAATAGCGAATAAACATGTCAATATGTATGCCAATGTTGTAATGGACGTCGTACAAAAATATACAAATTTTCTCGTGTATTGGAAATGTATACATCAGAAAAATTAGCTCCACGTGTACCTGGATGAGAGCAGCTGCTTCGGTTGCGGGCGCGCGCGCGCGCGCGCGCGCGTGTGTGTGTGTGTGTGTGTGTGTGTGTGTGTGTGTGTGTGTGTGTGTGTGTGTGTGTGTATTCACCTACTTGTGCTTACGAGGGTTGAGCTCTGTTCTTTCGGCCCGCCTCTAAACTGTCAATCAATCAACTGTTACTAACTACTATCTTTTTTTTTTATACACACACAAACACAGACCCAGGAAGCAGCCCATAACAACTGTTTAACTCCCAGGTACCTATTTACTGCTAGGTAACAGGAGCATCAGGGTGAAAGAAACTCTGCCCATTTATCTCTGCCGGCGCTGGGAATCGAACCCGGGATTACGAGTCCCACAGGCTGTCCACTCAGCTACCAGACCCCTAGCGTGTGTGTGTGTGTTTGTGTGTGTGTTGACGGTCCTTCAAGCTCTATCATAACTACATTTTTCGACTGTGTAAAGTCTGCCTCCACCACATAATTTCTTAGTATATTTCATTTGTTAACTACTCTGACTGAAACAATTCTTTGTAATGTCTCTGTGGCTTGTTTGGGTACTCAATATCCACCTGTGTCCCCTTGTGCGTGTTACACCGGCGTTAAATAATTTGATTTGTCTTTATCCGCCCTCTCAATTAATTTGAGAATCTTGTAGGCGGTAATCATGTCTACGTAACTTTTCTGTTTTTACAGTTTCGTGAGGTTAAGTCTAGTGTTTTTCCTCATAACTCATACCTCTAAGCTCCGCGACTAGTCTGGTGGCATAGCTCTGATCTTTAACTTCGTCTTGTGTTTGACTAGATATGAATTCTACGATGGAGCTGCATACTCCAGGATTGGTCTGACAAATGTGATATACAAGGTTCTGAATGATTCCCTTCACAAATTTCAAAGGACTGTTTTTATGCTGGCCATATCCCGCTGTTACTATCCTTTTGACGTGGGCTTCAGGGGACAGGTTCGGTTTGATAAAACCTTCACATCTTTCTACCAGATTCTTGAAAAATTTCATCTCCGAACTGGTACCTTGTGTCCGGTCTCCTGCTCCCTATACCCATTTTCATTACTTTGCATTTGAGTTAATCTCTAGTACCCATTTGTTGGATACTAATATCCAACTAGTTGATTAGTATCCACTTGTTAATAATAATAATCCCGTCTTAATTCTTCTCATAATTTTAGCATCATCAACAAACATTAGGAGGAATGAGTCTATACCTTCTGGAAGCTCGTTTACGTTCATTAGAAATAGGAGATATCCATGTGGAAAAGCCTGTGGGACTCCTCTGGTGACATCTTGCCATTCTAAGATCTACACCCTCACAGTAATTCGCTGTTTTCTGTCGCTTAGGTACTCCCTTATCCACTGGAGCCCTGTACGTGTTACTTATACTTAACTTGTATATTAGATCGACTTGAGAATGGTCCAGGACGGACCGAAACGTCGTCGTCCCTTCAACTTCTAGTGTGTAGTCTGGTCAACATACTTCAGCCACGTTATTGTGACTCCTCGCCTGCATACTTATACTTGTTTCTCCAACTTATGCACCAGGTTCTTATGGGGTTCTGCATCAAACACTTTATGACAGTTCAAGAAAATACAATCTGCCCACCATTCTCTTTCTGTAATGTTTACCATTTGCTCATATTATTCTAGTAAACCTGAGAGGCAAGATTTACCATCCCAGAACCCGTGTTGGTAGTACTTACAAAGAATCTTCTCTTCAGATATGCTGCAAAATTGTATTTCTCACGATCTTCACCATCACATGGCTTCCACTGAATGTATATCCTACAGTCTTCCTTATGGGTTTACAGAATATTTTTATTTAATAATTTTTTTAACCTTCGTTACTATCATATTTCTCCACACTCAAATTTAGTACTTAATATGAGCTATATTTTTTCACCTCATTAACTTAAATATTATTCCGAAAGTAATGACCGTCTCATAAATATTTCCTCCGACAGAATTTACATGATGTTTGCGTGGTAGTGTTGCTTATATATATATATATATATATATATATATATATATATATATATATATATATATATATATATATATATATATATATATATATATATATATAGGGATACCACCACTGGTTTAATTGAAGGGACCCCACATCCTCGAAGAAGAAAATAAATGGTGTTCAGAGAAGACCTTGTGGATTCTCACTGAATACTTTAATCTTTTCCTCTCCTACCACCCCTATTATTTTTTTTTTATTTGATTTTATTGCAATGCTACAGTTTACAGAAAACACACACTATATATATATATATATATATATATATATATATATATATATATATATATATATATATATATATATATATATATATATATATATATCGAAAACACTTAAAACAGACGCTGACGCACCTATACAAAAAAAAAATACAGCCACAGATGTATTCGGAGGTCTTTGATCCCAAACACCTGTGAAACATCTGTTGTTTCTCTCCAACCTGCGTTGTTCAGAGCCATGGTGGTAGTTATCTTGAGATGATTTCGGGGGCTTAGTGTCCCCGCGGCCCGGTCCTCGACCAGGCCTATACCCCCAGGAAGCAGCCCGTAGCAGCTGTCTAACTCCCAAGTACCTATTTACTGCTAGATAACAAGAGCATCATAGTAAAAGAAACATTTTGCCAATTTGTCTCCGCCTCCACCGGGGATCGAACCCGGAACCTCAGGACTACGAATCCGCTATCCACCCAGCTGTTTGACGCCCCCTAAATGATGGGGGTGGTGAAGTTATCCATCAAAGGCTTCCACTGGGAGAAACTATCACCCTTGGATACGTTGAGCTGACCCAATAATAAACATTAGTTTCTTAGAACTAGTGACGCCATGAGTGTGGATACTAGGTATCAGGAAAGAACTAGTTAGACATGTACTAAAGTAAGTTCCTAGTTCGAAGTGAACTAAAGTGACACCACCCTTTAGTTTAATTCTTTAATTCTTCTAATATCTCCCTTACCTTCATCATTTTTTTCATCTTCACACTTGGAAACGGTTTGATGACGAGGATCTGGTGGATAATGACGGGAGGAGTGATGGAGGCTGGACGTAGGACTTGATGAAAAGGAAATAGGACTTGATGAATGGGAAATAGGACTTGATGAATGGGAAATATGACTTGATGAATGGGAAATAGGACTTGATGAATGGGAAATATGACTTGATGAAAGAGAAATAGGTCTTTATGAAAGGTAAATAGGACTTGATGAAAGGGAAATAGAACTTGATGAATGGGAAATATGACTTGATGAAAGGTAAATAGGACTTGATGAAAGGGAAATATGACTTAATGAAAGAGAAATAGGACTTGATGAAAGGAAAATAGGACTTGATGGAAGGTAAATAGGACTTGGTGACGTGGAGATCTAGAGGTCACGTGTTGACTATCGCCTAGTCATGTGGCGCCGGCTGTCCGGCCCTTTCTGGCACTGTCCAGTGCCATGCGCTCTTGCTGAGGTGTCAAGGCCAAGCGATGCCGGTCACGTGACGCGTGCGTGGCGCATGCGCGAGTGACGTCATGCGAAAACATCTGGGTCGATTTATAATTTGCTGTCAGGGCGTGTGTGTGTGTGTGTGTGTCGACTCGTGTTTAGATTAACTTCAGGATGTATGTAGAGTCTACCTCCATCACATCGCGCCTTGGCTGTCTCGGTTCGAATCCTTCTGGTAGTTATTGGTGTTGTTTTTCACGTTTGTTTGTTTCTTAGAACTTTTTTCATTTAGACATGTTTTTCTTCAAGGCCAAGTAGTGTCGACCGTAATCTATTTGTGTTAAATTAAAAGTCATCATGGAATTTACATTTTGTATTGTTGAAATTACTTATGGAGTCTAAATTCTCTATGAAGTTTAAATCTTTCATGAATTCTAAATTCCTCATGAAGTCTAAATTCCACATAAAGTCTAAATTCCTCACGAAGTCTAAATTCCTCACGAAGTCTAAAGTTCTCTTTGCCTTGAGGCAACCAATTAAGGCAACCACCTGGGTTCCGATGGTCTGTGATAGGGTGGTCTGTGATGGGGTGGTCCGTGATGGGGTGGTCTGTGATGGGGTGGTCTGTGATGGGGTGGTCTGTGATGGGGTGGTCTGTGATGGGGTGGTCTGTGATGGGGTGGTCCGTGATGGGGTGGTCTGTGATGGGGTGGTCTGTGATGGGGTGGTCTGTGATGGGGTGGTCCGTGATGGGGTGGTCTGTGATGGAGTGGTCCGTGATGGGGTGGTCTGTGATGGGGTGGTCTGTGATGGGGTGGTCTGTGATGGGATGGTCTGTGATGGAGTGGTCTGTGATGGGATGGTCTGTGATGGGGTGGTCTGTGATGGGATGGTCTGTGATGGGATGGTCTGTGATGGGGTGGTCTGTGATGGAGTGGTCTGTGATGGGGTGGTCTGTGATGGAGTGGTCTGTGATGGGGTGGTCTGTGATGGGGTGGTCTGTGATGGGGTGGTCTGTGATGGGGTGGTCTGTAATGGGGTGGTCCGTGATGGGGTGGTCTGTGATGGGGTGGTCTGTGATGGGGTGGTCTGTGATGGAGTGGTCTGTGATGGGGTGGTCTGTGATGGGGTGGTCTGTGATGGGGTGGTCTGTGATGGGGTGGTCTGTGATGGAGTGGTCTGTGATGGGGTGGTCCGTGATGGGGTGGTCTGTGATGGGGTGGTCTGTGATGGGGTGGTCTGTGATGGGGTGGTCTGTGATGGGGTGGTCTGTGATGGAGTGGTCTGTGATGGGATGGTCTGTGATGGAGTGGTCTGTGATGGAGTGGTCTGTGATGGGGTGGTCTGTGATGGGGTGGTCCGTGATGGGGTGGCGTCTCAGCTCTGCTTCAAGGCACATCCTCGGGCCATTTGTCTACGTACTTCACGTAAAGACTTACGATGCAAGTGTGGATCCTGCATGTGAGTTAATAACATGCCAGAGCCTCTGACATGATATATATTGGTATTTCTCATGGTGTGTGTGTGTAATTACCTAAGTGTAGTTACAGGATGAGAGCTACGCTCGTGGTGTCCCGTCTTCCCAGCACTCTTTGTCATATAACGCTTTGAAACTACTGATAGTCTTGGCCTCCACCACTTTCTCACCTAACTTGTTCCAACCGTCTACCACTCTGTTTGCGAAAGTGAATTTTCTTATATTTCTTCGGCATCTGTGTTTAGCTAGTTTATATCTATGACCTCTTGTTCTTAAAGTTCCAGGTCTCAGGAAATCTTCCCTATCGATTTTATCAATTCCTGTTACTATTTTGTATGTAGTGATCATATCACCTCTTTTTCTTCTGTCTTCTAGTTTTGGCATATTTAATGCCTCTAACCTCTCCTCGTAGGTCTTGCCCTTCAGTTCTGGGGGCTACTTAGTAGCATGTCTTTGCACCTTTTCCAGTCTGTTGATGTGCTTCTTAAGATACGGGCACCACACAACCGCTGCATATTCTAGCTTTGGCCTAACAAAAGTCGTGAACAATTTCTTTAGTATATCGCCATCCATGTATTTAAAAGCAGTTCTGAAGTTAGAAAGTGTGGCATAGGCTCCTCGCACAATATTCTTTATGTGGTCCTCAGGTGATAGTTTTCTATCTAGAACCACCCCTAGATCTCTTTCTTTATCAGAATTCTTTAAAGATTTCTCACATAATATATAGATTGTGTGGGGTCTATGTTCTCCTATTCCACATTCCATAACATGGCATTTATTAACATTAAATTCCATTTGCCAAGTGGTGCTCCATATACTTATTTTGTCCAGGTCATTTTGAAGGGCATGACAATCATCAAAGTTTCTTATCCTTCCTATTATCTTAACATCATCAGCAAACATGTTCATATAATTCTGTATACCAACTGGTAGATCATTTATGTAGACAATAAACATCACTGGTGCAAGAACTGAACCCTGTGGTACTCCACTTGTGACATTTCTCCAGTCCGATACATTGCCTCTGATCACTGCCCTCATTTTTCTATCAGTGTGTGTGTGTGTGTGTGTGTGTGTGTGTGTGTGTGTGTGTGTGTGTGTGTGTGTGTGTGTGTGTGTGTGTGTGTGTGTGTGTTTAAGAATACCAGGAAAAAAGTCAACTGTATAATTAATGGTGTTAATGCTAGAAAAGGCAACATCTATATGCTAAAGCTTTGTAGACATGGTGAAGACCACTAAACCAGGAGGGAACGTAGCATCTCTAGACGTGGAATTCCTATTTACGAACGTCCCTGTAGACCCCACTATCAACTTAATGTTAGACAGAATCTGCCATGACAATACTACTCCAAAGCTGGATATTCCAGAGTCTGTCCTTTATAATCTTCTGGAGATTTGCACCAAGATGGTCCCATTCACAACCCCCTCTGGGAGACATATATAGGCAGATAGATGGAGTAGCCATGTGGGTCCCCAATAGGAGTCCTCTTTCCTACCTTCTATATATGGGAACACTAGAAGACACCATCTTCAAAATCACAGGGTTTTGAAGGAGATGGTGCATCTTTGAGGTGATGGGCCTGCACGAGAGGCCCACTCAGTGGCACAGCGTGTAAAATTGGGATCGTGTACATCTGCCAGCTGATGTAAGTAGGCAGGTAGAATTTCCTTCACAAGGTCTTCGGATGCCGAGGAGGAGGACAGGAAGGCTAGTACAGCGATTTGCGTTGCTGTTCGAACTCCGAGGACCCCAAGTCTTACGGGAAGAGAAGCTTGTTTCCACTGTAGGTCATCAAGAGAGAGGTTAAGGGCTTTTTCTAGCATTGATTTCAGTTACAGGTCATACTCACCTAGATTTAGGCTACTGTAGGATGGTGAACACCTCAGAAATTAGGTTAACCTGGGGAGGGACAGACATCTGATGATGAGGTAGAGTGCATCATGAGCATCAATGTCCTCAATCCGCCCATCCATCCTCTTAAGGTCGGCGATTTTCTTATCAAGGTCCTCATCGATGGCTTTCTACCCCAGGGGGATGGGGGCTCCTAGAAGTGTGCTGTCGTCAAGTTGGGTCATATGGATATTTGGCAGAACACCCTCAATTCCCTCTACTACGCCCTGGTTGGAACATATTATTTCACACTTAGAGGGGCTCAGGGTGAGGCCTGAAACTGCACCTTGCTCCTGGATTTTTCTGATGTTCTCCAAGAGGGAGTCTTGGGAACCAGCTAGGGTACCATCATCCAAGAACCAGATGTTAAGCTCGCTGGACAGGACTTCTGTGACTTGTTTGATGACTAAGCAGAAAAGAAGAGTAGCAAGGGGGTCACCCTTTTGGACGCCTTCTCGCGAGTCAATTTCATATTTGCCAAAAAGTAGCTTTAGATCCATACGTAGCATGAATGTACAAAAGGATAGAGGAAAGGGAAATGACGATGAACCCCACGGAGTACAGCATATCCCTCCGCACCAAATTGAAGGCCTTTTTTAAATCTAGCTTGATCAGGGCCTTTTCGTCTGTGATGTTAGCAACGAAAACTATATATATATATATATATATATATATATATATATATATATATATATATATATATATATATATATATATATATATATAAGAGATGCATGAATATTTAAACGAACTATTTAATAATTTAATCATCTGGATATTGCAGTAATATTGGCTAATACTAAAAATAAACTTATTATTAAATCCCCCCACACGCGTAGGTGAGCACACCACACACACACACACACACACACACACACACACACACACACACACACACACACACACACACACACACACACACATACACACACATGTACCCTCGGGACTCAGGAGCTGGAGCACAATCCCAACACTTGGGTGTACATGACTCATGGCTCCGTGTGCATGCACACTTAATGAACCATTCCCCACCTCCTTCCATCCCACCATTCCTTCCTCCCTTCCATTTCCCCTCTCTCTCTCCCCTCCCCCTCCAACAACTTGTACAAGTGTGCTTCATGAAGAAATTCAACAGGTGTGTGGTGGGGGGGATGGGAGGGAGGGTCGTGGCGTGTGATAGGAATAGGGAGGTGAGATGGGGGGCGTGAGCAGGGTTGGACGGGGGTATAGAGGGAGGGGTGGTAGTGAGGGTCAGAAAGGTGGTGGGGGGGTCGCGAGCTGCAGACGTGGCTTATGATAAGCAAATCGTCCAGCTGGACACCTCAAACCATGAATATTTTTCTTCCTTGACATTACTGATCGTGAATGTCGTGATCATATCCACTCCCTCACGATGAACTGCTAAGAATATTTGTAGATCTACCTTATATAATGCTATAATTTGTATTCACTTTAAAAAAAAATACTCTTTTTGGCAAGAGCGAACAAGAATATCATTTAGTTATATGTATTTAGCAATATCGGATATTGTTTCGATAACCATTAACAAAAATCGATAACCATGTGTGTTATCTACTGTTCTTTTGTCTTTAAGTGAGGATAAGTTGGGTTTTGTTTACTTAAAGGGAAATATTTTTGTATTTCTGGTATTAGAAAGGTCTATAACTCAAGACAGTATTTTAATATAATATTCAAGGCCTTCAGGGTTTACCATCCCCGGTCTCATAAAGTTTATTTACTCCATTTTCTGGCTCCAAGAGCTTACCAACCCCATTATAGGTCTCCTAAGTGCGTATCAATATCTGATAGGAATGTATTTAGCTAATGTTGATTAATTCAGTAATAGTTCAATATCATGTTAAAAGTAATATGGAATTTGTAAGTATATCTTAAGTGTGTATTAACATAGTAAGCATATGTTTTTTCACTGTTCGTTAAATCTGTGTTGGTAAAATCAGTATTAAGTCAGAATTCGTTGTCAGCATTTGTTAAAATAGTATTAAAAACTAGTATAAGACATGTTTCAATAAGTCAGGATTGGCTAAAACAGTATTGTTAAGTTTGGTTAATTTTAACGCTGATTCTTATAACCTATAATTGTATTATGTTGATTCGATTCGCTGTCGTGTGTTGGGATTTCCTCCAGACGGGGGTTAGATCCCACCGTATATATGTGCGACGCAGATTCTTCCATATGATTGCTCCTCATGCTAGTGATTTAATGCTGACACTTAAGTTCTCTGACACTGGGGCTTCTCTGTTGCCAGGTGGCAGCAGTCCGCCCGCAGCTGGAAGGCCTACACAACACCGATTTGGGTTTCTTGGTCCGAAACCTGTCTCAGGTGGCACGCACCGTCGCCTCCTTCAACTGGGTCTCCACGAGCATCGCCTTCCTCAACGACACCGTCGCTTCCAGTACGGTGAGTTGCTCCTCCTCCTCTGTGTGGCCAGGTTGGAGGTGGTACAGTTAGGAGAGTTAATTCTTACCACTCATACACCATTATTATTTTAATCATTAGCATCATTATCATCACTAACAACACTATCATTTATAACACAGCCAACACTATCACAGCCATCACCTCAACTACCAGTCACCAACACTACCACTACAAACACCGACACCACTACCACCACTACCATCACCCTAGTCCTCTGTATCATACCAACAGCGTACCACAACGGCTCTGCGTGGCGAGGTGACCAGCATCCGAACGACCTTGCGAGATCGACTGGATCCTCTAGTCGCCAACGTCTCCCGTCTAAGCCAGCAGGTAGCCCTCGTGACTCCCGACGGCGGACAGCACCTGCAGAATATCAACGACGGCCTCACGCGCCTCCAGCAGGAGGTATGTATCCGTGGACCTGCGTCTTCTTCTTCTGGATAGTAGGTGCAGTTTACATGTAGGGTTTGTCCTCCCGATGACTGCACCACCTGCGTCTTTATCGCTCCGGAAGGTGAAGGGCAGGGAAGGTGGTTATTATTAGTTAGAGAGAGAGGTTAGTATTTTAATAGGTACATTTCTGGGATAGATTGGTTTAGGAGGCTTAGACAAATTTGTTAAGGCATGAAGCAACAATTTCTTGATTAGGTGCTACAGACACGGAACACTTAATTAATATGATCATCAGAAAATATGTAAAATAATTTATCATATGTTGAATTAACGTAGGCATGAAACTTAAAAGATGAAAATACAAATTTAAACAAATAAAATCAAGTAAAGCAAATAGATGAAGCAAAATTTCTCGATTCGTCTGTTCATCATTTTCCACAAACTTGCTTTTCAAGGCAACGCAGAGGCAGCAAGCGATACGTAATCTGGAAGAGCGGATCGTTCCCCGGATCCAGGAGAGCGTTGCGTATCTCCAGGGCGCGATAGCCAGCCTTTCAGAGGTTCAGAACAGGCTACAGGCTCTGGAATCTCAAGTCAACACCAATGACAGTACCACGGAAGATTCCAACACCTCTCGGAGTGTTAGGCGAGACATTAGGAAGCTTAAACGTGACGTGAGTGTTATTTTGCATTGACTGGTGGTGCTTTAGAGTGGCAAAATTATCATTTTTAACCGTTTCTGTGCATAAAAGTTTAGTTCTGTCTCTTCAATCCCTTTCTGGTCATATTATCCTTTCCTTCACAACTCTCACCTAATACCATTTTTCCACGTAATTTGACCCATTCACAACCCCCCTCCCTTACCCCCCAACCTGAACCACTCCCCGCTCATAATCCTTAAACCTAGAGAGTATCCAACCCACCCCCTTCCTCCCAGCACGATATTTTTTCCCCATAAAACCCACCCTGTCATCCACCACATGGACGGGCTCAACTCTGGTGTCGTACAGGTGGACCAGCTCAACAGTCGCCTGCTCCTGGACGAGTGCGAGAGCGGGCCGTGTCGCAATGGAGGCACCTGCATTGACAGCTTCCAGAAATTCCGCTGTCTATGCCCCAGTGGTTGGACTGGGAGTACCTGCGACGAAGACAGAAACGAGTGTTATGAGTTGCAAGGCACAGAATTTGGTTGCTAGGTAAGAGAACCTGGTGATAATAGTCAGGTTAGTATGAAGATCCAGTGATAATTGTCAGTTGAGCATAATGTAGAGGCAGCCATTCTGTCTCGTGCACGAGGGTTTAATCTTGATCTGGCGTGGTTTTTGTGTCCTCAGAATGGTGCCAGTTGTCAAAACATCCCCGGAGACTTCAGATGCGAGTGTCGACCTGGCTTTTACGGAGTCCACTGCGAGCTGACCAGCAACAACTGCACTGCCGCCACAGGGACGGAATTGTGTGGTCCTCACATGGAGTGCATACCTTCCACAAGAGGCCGCTTTCCCTACTACTGCATCTGCGACAAGGTGGGTCGGTTTGCAGCGGATTGTGGCTTGATCTTTTGGGTAATAATGCCATCATAAATTCTGTGATGGGCGTGTATGAAAGTGCAGACCACTTTAGTCACAATAACTTGACTGAAGATATGATGAGCCAAGCAGACATCAGAAGACGAAGGCACGACGACGTTTCGGCCCGTCCTGGAACGAAACGGCATTATTACACTGCTTGATAAGGGGCCAGGACGGACCGAAACTTCGTCGTTTCTTCACTTTCTGATATGTGGTTTTGGTCGTGTATTGGTATTGTTTTGTTCCATGGGCGTTCTCTTGTGGTTGTCAACAGAACACCTTAGCCATTTTTTAAGATTGTCCAGGTTTCTCTGAGCAATACTGTCAATGAGTTTACGAACCGTGAGTGTGTAGGGTATCCTTGGAGAGAGAGTGAGTCCTGTGCTGGACGTCCGCGTGGAGAGACCTGTGCTGGACGTCCGCGTGGAGAGTTCTGTGCTGGACGTCCGCATGGAGAGTCCTGTGCTGGACGTCCGCATGGAGAGACCTGTGCTGGACGTCCGCGTGGAGAGTCCTGTGCTGGACGTCTGCATGGGGAGTCCTGTGCTGGACCTCAATGTGAAGAGTCCTATGCCTTTATATATTGTTTAACCTGCGCTTGAAGTAATCCCCGAATTCCGCGTCTATCACATTACCCAGTAATTAGTTAAATTGACCAACTAAAGTGACAGTATATGATGTTGTTAATGGTGTGATGTGTTTCAGATTGCGGAGGACACGTTAACATCTCTTACAGTGGCGCCTTGGAGACGATCAGATCACTGGATGCAGATAATGACGGTAAGATGCAAAAAATCTTCGCGGGGGAGATAAGGAGATGTATATAGAACATAGGAAACAGAACACAGTGAACATAACAGTAAAAAATCATAATTATAGTGTTATAATACAATCAACATAGTAAATAGGACACAGAAAACAGAACAAATCGAAAAATAGCATGAAACACACAAACAGATAACTCATGCCACCCATACGGGGCGTGCCAACGGGAAACATAATGGAAAACACATAACACAGGGCAGCAATACATAATGACAATGAGTACAAGCATACAAAGAACGCAAAACAAAGGAACACACACATGAGACAAACACAACCACCCAGCACACAAACCCGACCACCACAAACAGAGGACGCCTAACCGCCAAACAGAGAAAACACCCACGCACCTGATACATCAGGAGAGATACAGACATATCACACAACAACACCAGCACACCCATACCCCCCCCATACACACAATACCCGCCATACAACAAGGCAACCAAGAGGCAAGCGCCCCATACACTTCACGACAACCAAAAATTTCAAACCCCGGAAAACAACAAAGCGCCCAAAGGATCAAAACCGCCCACGAGTACACCAGAGGGGTACACAGGACCACCTCCCGACAACGACCCAGGTCAAGCAAAAAACTAAGCCTCATAGAGCAATAAAACAACCCCAAAGAGTTTAAGCCCTAACACCAAACTCCTCCGAACTGACCCCTAAAACAAAGCCAACGCCTTCAAATAGACATCAGAAATACCAATTCCGACCCTATGAAACCCTGAGACACAACGTAGACCGACGAACCGGATGATACCGGCCACGCCACACATAACGATACACTAAACCCTCCAGAGCGCGAGCCCTCCGCCGATCCAACAGAGAACACTGTGCAACAAACCAGACCCGCGACAGAACCTTACAAGACAGTATTGATTGATAAAGATTAAGCCACCCCAAGAGGTAGCACGGGCATGAATAGCTCGTAAGCTGTGGCCCTTATGAGCCATTACCAGTATCAAAAGATGATACTGGAGATTTGTGGAAGTGCGACTGCACCCTGCGTGACGGGAGATGTCTCCCACACAATTGATGAAGATTAAGCCATCCAAAAGGTGACACGGGCATGAATAGCCCATAAGTGGTGGCCCTTTTGAGCCATAACCAGTATCAGTAGATGATACTGTAGATCTGTGGAGGTGCGACTGCACCCTGCGTGACGGGAGATGTCTCCCGTCCAAGACACGACAAGCGCCCACTGATAAATAGTCAGGGCCCGTTGCATCAACATCCCCACAGCCACGCCCACCCCTCACGAAACTGCATCCCAATTAAACTCCAAAGACTGCACATACCACCTGAACCACGTAATCCCCAGAACCCGAATAGATTGAACCACCGGAAACCACGATCCAGACCACATCAAACGAGAGGCCCAACCCCAGAAGATAAGACTTCCCACGATTGACCAAAGCCCTTGTAGCCGACTCAAACTGAAGCACTAGATCCTGAACCACAGTCACAGAACCCTCAGAAGCAACAAACAAGACTGTGTCGTCTGCGTAACTACAAATCTTGAGGGACAAACCATTCGGTAAACTCGGCGAAACAACCGAATGACAAGCACGCACAGCCCGAACAAAGGGCTCCAGAAACAGAATATAGAGAAGCACCGACAGAGGACACTCTTGTCGAACCGAACGCCGAACAGCGAAGGGAACACCGAGGAACCCATTGACACACACCCTACTACTACAACCAGCGTACAACATCCGTATCCAACCCACAAACTGGGGCAGGAAACCAAATCTCTCCAAGACCCGCAAAACAAACCCAATTGGCACTCGATCAAAAGCCTTGGATCAATCCAAGCTGATCATGGCCACGGGAACACCAAACTCCTCCACATAAAGGAGCAAATCCCGGAAAAGGGAATTGCACTGCAGCTGGAACACCATAAAACTGACTCCAAGAAATCACCGAGCGCAAACGTCCAGCCAACAACTTGGAAACAATCTTGTAGTCCACATTTAGCAATGTAATAGGCTGCCAATTCGCAAAAAAAACGTAAGTACCCCGGCTTTGAAAGAAGCCGCACAAGACCATCATTTTGCGAATCGAACAGAATCGATATGAGTGAAGAACTTAAGCTTATAACCGTTTGGACGTTGTTGTTCAAGATTTAGCTACACGGAACAAAAAGTTCCAAGCAGCATGGGTATGGTGAGCAAGTCAAACTTACCTGGCACAGATGTGGTGAGCCCTTTGTACTTACCTGGCACAGGAGATGTGGTGAGCCTTTTGTACTTACCTGGCACAGGAGATGTGGTGAGCCCCTATATCTCTCTCTCGCTCCTCCTCCCCTTCCTACCTCCCATCTCTAACCCCCGTCCCTGGCACAGGAGATGTGGTGAGCCCAGTCGTACTTACCTGGCACAGGTGATGTGATCCGAATCGGACAGAGAATAACTGAAGAAATCGAACCATCTCCAAAAAATCGGCACCAAGCACATCCCAAAACTCGACAAAGAACTCCATTGGAAACCCATCCGACCCCGGAACCCTACCACGACGAAAGGGCCGCACAACCCCCCAAAGCTCCGAAGGGCTAAACTCCCGCAAAAGACCCACACAATCCATCTCCGACAACCGGGTGCACAGTGTTGGAGGAAGGACCCCATCAACCCCGCAACCGCCCTATACAAAGACTCCAATTCGCTGGGCACATAATGCACCCACCCCCAAAAGGCTGCGATCGCACCACCACAGTCCCCCCTGACCAACCACCTCCCACTCTGGGCTCCGTACCCCAAGCGACCCACATACGAGATCTCCAGGAGGGTCCACAACACACCCTCCACCTCCCGGCACCGACGGGACACACCCTCACCATCACATACACTCGCATCAGGCTCCAACTTTCGCACCGAAGGCCCCGGTCCCCGGAGCGACCACTCCTGGCCGTCTTCCGGCGATTCGTCTGAGAGCCAGGTTGACCCGGAGCAGCAGAGGCTGAAGGACGACGAGAGGGGCGGCCCCCTTCAAAGAACTCATCCGCCTCCAAGGGCAGAAGCACACACCATTCCAGTGGCGCACCAGAATCTGGCGCGACAAAACAGGGTCATGTCCCACCGAAGCGTCAACATCTATGATGACGGCAACCAGAGGAGGATGCACCTCCACATGCTTGACCACCTTATTACTGCCCACACCAGGGGAGCCCACAGACACCGGAAACGGCACGTCAGCACCAGTGGGGCGCACCGCACCCACAATGTCAATATCACCGGCAGGTTCAGGGGGAGGGGTAGTGTGGTGGGGTGGTAGTGAAGTGGGTGGTAGTGTGGTGTCTGTTAGTGTAGTGGGTGTTAATGTGTTGTCTAATAGTGTAGTGAGGGTTAGTGTGGTGTCTAGTAGTGTAGTGGGTGTTAATGTGTTGTCTAATAGTGTAGTGAAAGTTAGTGTGATGTCTAGTAGTGTAGTGGGTGTTAGTGTGGTGTCTGGTAGCATTGTGTCTAGTAGTGTAGTGGGTGTTAGTGTGGTGTCTGTTAGTGTAGTGTGGTGTCTAGTAGTGTAGTGAGGGTTAGTGTGGTGTCTGGTAGTGTGGTGTCTGGTAATGTGGGTGGGTGTTAGTGTGGTGTCTGGTAGTGTAGTGGGTGTTAGTGTGGTGTCTGGTAATGTGGTGAGTGGTAGTAAAGTGAGTGGTAGTGTAGTGGGTGTTAGTGTGGTGTCTGGTAGTGGGTGTTAGTGTAGTGTCTGGTGGTGTAGTGGGTGTTAGTGTGGCGTCTAGTAGTGTAGTGGGTGTTAGTGTGGTGTTTGGTAGTGTAGTGGGTGGTAGTGTGGTGTCTAGTAGTGTAGTGGGTGTTAGTGTGGTGTTTGGTAGTGTAGTGGGTGGTAGTGTACTGAGTGGTAGTGTACTGAGTGGTAGTGTGGTGTCTGGTAGTGTAGTGGGTGGTACTGTAGTGGGTGGTAGTAGTGTGGTGAGTGGTAGTGTGGTGTCTGGTAGTGTGGTGGGTGGTAGTGTGGTGTCTGGTAGTGTGGTGTCTGGTAGTGTGGTGAGTGGTAGTATGGTGTCTGGGAGTGTGATGGGTGGTAGTGTGGTACCTTGTAGTATGGTACCTAGTACAGTGTGGTATCTGGTAGTGCCTGTGGTGTTGGGGGCGTAGCCCGTAGAGCGACACCGCTGGGGGAGGAGCTGCACCTCTCTCAGGTTCCCTGGTTCGAGCCCTCTCGCCTGACACCGGATCCGGCCCTCCCGATCACCTCTCGTTAAATACATTTATATATCCCCCCATTTAGCATCGCATTTTCTAGTATCGTTTATGTTAACTTTGGACACGTTTTCTACGTTGATTAATTGTTTACAGGAAAAGTTATTGATCCGGATTTGCTTATATATACACCATTATGTTGGATCTCAGTTTGTTAATACATAATTTCTTCCTAATTGTCAGCTGCTATTAGCCACATAATTATGTTCAAAACGTGTGAATCTAAACTGAGATAAGGTCCAGTACAGAAAATTTCTGTATGAATATAAACCTTTGATACAGTTGAATATTCTTGGTGGCAGCGACTGGGGGTATATTGCTTACATAAACCATGTAACATATCCCCCTATATCTCTCTCTCGCTCCTCCTCCCCTTCCTACCTCCCATCTCTAACCCCCGTCCCTCCCCTATGGAATAGGAGTGCCAGAAATGCCACGGTGCCCCAGCTGCATTTAGTGGTAAGTGACCCTCCCGGCCTGAGGCAGTGTCCTGTGAATGGTGGTTTAGTTCGGTGGTTACCCCGGGCTAACAAGGTGTTGAGGGTTGTTGTGTAGCAGCCAGAGAGACCTGGATGAACAGAGAGTGTGTGTAAGTCTTTGGAGGTTACTGCTAGTTAGGTGTATATTTTAATTTTGTTTATTTACTATGCCCCGCATTTATTAGTCCTATGTTAATAATTCATGTAGTGAAGATAATATATTAACATTATTAAAGGGGCAATAATTTCGAAAGAATTATTTGTAAAATATACACAATAACTAGTTTATATGCTAAACAATCTAGTCAGCAAATTTATTTCCAAATATCACTTAGAATCATATTTCAGAGAGAAAAAACTACAGGCATTTATTTTTATTTGCTTTTGTAATATAGGAATATTTGGCATCGAAATTCTTGGAATACTCTGCGTGTTTTTTTCTCCAATACTCGTGTCACAGGGCTCACACTCACAGACAAAACAGAGGAGACGCAGTTTAGACACACGGTAAGAACCAACAAGGTGGTTTCCACACGTCTCCAAGGCGTCGTACAAGGTGTTTCTCACTTGTCACGACTGTTGCAATTTTCTCCTAAAAGCATTTTTCTCGCTTGGTGGCGAAACCGGGTTTAAAGCGCGCGTCTGGTATTTACCAGGACGCTCGTTCGAATCCCCCGTTTGACCATGGCGACACAACGCGTTCCTGTCATACTTGTGCAACCACCGACACAAACGTTAAACTTAAGGATTCACATACATTCCAAAGTACAAAAAAATACAAGAGACCTTAGACATTTTCGGTAGAAAAAAATATCTGAACGGAACTAACATTCATCTGAAACTCCACATTTGTAAGTTCAAACATACACCCGAAAATACACATTACCGGTACAAAATAATGCCCCCATTATACGGTATAACGGTACCATCAAGATATAATGTGCGCACCCACTACAATCAACACCTTAATACACACATGCAGTACAATAAACACCTCGTAATACACAATTCCGTACAAACAATTCATAATTCAAGCACTCTGTACAATCAACTGTTCACCATACACTCTCATTACAATCAACGTTTCACAATATTCACAGTACAATCAACACATCACATTATACACTCTAACTTTACAATTAATGCCTTAAAATACACACTGCCTATATCTAATGTATGTATACAGATCAACTCTCATCTTCCGACAGAGAGGCTGTAAGGGATGCAGGAGACGAGAGTGATGGTATCCCGGGCCCTGGTGATAGTGTCCTGCACTCTGGTGATAGTGACTCAGCCTACAGCTGCGTTTCTCAGTGATAGGTGAGTAATAACCTTATAACTATCATTACACCATCTTTCCCCAAGTCACCATAATGTAATCTTCCTTTCACTATCATATGCTCTCATAATACTATTATGCTCCCTTAAAATACTATTATGTTCCTTCGTGATCATGGGCTTTGAGTTTATGGCCTATCAACCTCATGAGGATTCTTTAAGACTATCAAAATAGGTTGTGGTTGATCAGTTTAATTATTTTTGACAGGCCGAGGGTCCATTGCGAGTCTGGACACTTGCGGTTGGACGCAGGTGCGGGCAAAAACATCTCCCTCCGCACCCAGGGATCCGGTGCTGTCGTCATCAATGGCGTCGACGTGGCCGGCTCCTTGACGTTGGTGAGTACCTGTATCTTGTGCTTGGTTATATACGACATAGTAAACACGTCAGCACAGGGAAGAGCAGGATGGGCAGACTGCATATTTCAACCAATGCCAAGAACCTTTGATTCAATTTTATATGAGACTGGTATAAATTTGAGAAGCAGGCGAGGTGAAACTGAAGAACGCGAAACTAGAACACCTGAAATACAGAAATCAACGAGCCATAGTCAGGCAGTACCTTTCCTGCATGTCAGTATGTTCTGACAGCCCATCCTCATGTCTAGTTAGTACTTATAGAAACGGTGAGGACCATCTTATATATATATGACGTGATGGGCAATCAGAAAGTAGATATTGTTACTACTAAAATTGGGCAAACCCGAAAAGGTTTTGTATTTATGTTGCAAAGACGACCTAAACTATCCTAACCTATCCTTCCTAGGCCTAATACACGCTATATGAGGCCTAAAATAGGAATATTTCTTTGTTTTTTCCGGAATCTTATAAAGTGAACAGTACCAAATTCTACTATTTAAATGCCTTAGTACGGCATTTGTACTATGGTGCACATAGTTGCAAAAAGTACTATCTAAACAGGAGGACGGATTGACCAGACGAAGTCTAACGAGATGAGGCGGGACGGCAAAACGATACAAGTAGGTGTAAGGTGATGAAAAGGAGGACCAGGGAACGGGATACCATCCAGGTGGGAAAAAATCAAAAAGGGAAACCAGAATACAGAATTAATAGATGAAGCCCCCAAAACAAGGTTAATGTTAGTGGCGTATGATAAAACTGGTTTCCATCCGAACAGCTGTCAGTAACCTAAGGAAAAATCATTCAAAACAGTTTACACCACCTACGTAAGACCAGTCATGGAATATGCAACCCTGACTTGGAGTAACCGCCTCAGAAAGCACACAGTCAAGATCCTAAAACACACTTAACGTTGCATAAAAGTTATTCACAAAAATCCGTAGAGGTTCAAAGTAAAGTTTGAGAAGCTGCAAAAAGAGAACACAGAAAAAATACAAGAGAGAGGAAACATGATTGAGACATACAACATATTTAGAGACACGAGAGGGGAGAAATGGAGGAAAATTTGCATTGAATAACGGTTGAAGGAGAGGGATGGGTGAACGCTAGAGACATATCTGCCATATTGCAGTGGGAAAATATTTATTTTACCTATGAGTAGTTAAAAAACTAGACGAAAGATGGTCAATTTTATTACCAGTTTATTTGTAAATATATTGTGTCAGGATAAAAGTTGGTCTGGAGCCAATGTATTAAACAGCAGTCAGTTGAAAATACCAAGACCAAGAGCTGAAGCTATATCTTGAGTGAACAAAATAAAAAAAACAGTACTCTCACCCACACACACTTTGGGAGAGAGTAGAATAACACTAGCGGCCTATGCCAGGTTGGCCAACATAAGAACGGCCTTTAGAAACTTGTGTAAGGAATCCTTCAGAACCATGTATATCACGTATGTCAGACCAATCCTGGAGTATGCAGCTCCAGCATGGAGTCTGTCTCGTCAAACATAAGGCTAAATTGAAGAAGGTTCAGAGGTTTGCCACCAGACTAGTGCCCGAACTGGGGGACATGAGCTATGAAGAAAGACTACAGGAATTAAACCTCACGTCGCTGGAAGACAGAAGAGTTAGGGGGACATGATCACCACATACAAGATTCTCAAGGAAATTGATAGGGTAGACAAAGTCGAGGTAATTTATTTAACACAAGGGGCAAACGCACTAGGGGACACAGGTGGAAACTGAGTGCCCAAATGAGCCATAAAGACATTAGAAAGATTTTTTTTAGTGTCAGAGTAGTGAACAAATGGAATGCATTAGGAAGTGATGTGGTGGAGGCACACTCCATACACAGTTTCAAGTGTAGATATGATAGGGCCCAATAGGCTCAGGAACCTCTATAACAGTTGAGAGGCGGGACCAAAGAGCCGGAGCTCAACCCTCTGAACCACAACTAGATGAGTACATACACACACACGTCCATAATCAGAGGTAACAAATATAAAGATATTGAAACAATTTATTGAAAGCAACAATGAAAAAAAGTACATGCTTAAATAAACCTCACTTGAACCTAATTGAAATACGGATTCAGATGATGCACTAAATAAAGAAAATGTTCAATTACAACAGCAACAAAAATTTGTAAATAAGTTCAACAGTTATAAAAGTTCGACATCAAATACAAAAGTTACTATAGCAAATCATTCTAATATAAACACATATTCACTCACAATTAGAGATGACAATTTTAAATACTGTAGATAATCATCTTAATATAGCTTCGTCTAAATTGATAGTTTTCTAAATCTAATCCTCCTTGATTGGTCATCATTATGCACTTCTTAACTCTTCTAATCATATCCTTTTTCTTTCTTCTCTTCTCTTCTTCTCTCTCCTTCTTCTTATTATCTTTATCGTCGTCTATATCATCATCTTCGTCATCATCATTCTTGCCGTCGCCGTTATCGTCTTTACAATCATACAAATTATATATATATATATATATATATATATATATATATATATATATATATATATATATATATATATATATATATATATATATATATATATATATATATGTCGTACCTAGTAGCCAGAACGCACTTCTCAGCCTACTATGCAAGGCCCGATTTGCCTAATTAGCCAAGTTTTCATGAATTAATTGTTTTTCGACTACCTAACCTACCTAACCTAACCTAACTTTTTCGGCTACCTAACCAAACCTAACCCATAAAGATAGGTTAGGTTAGGTTAGGTAGGGTTGGTTAGGTTCGGTCATATATCTACGATAATTTTAACTCCAATAAAAAAAATTGACCTCATACATAATGAAATGGGTAGCTTTATCATTTCATAAGAAAAAAAAATAGAAAAAATATATTAATTAAGGAAAACTTGGCTTATTAGGCAAATCGGGCCTTGAATAGTAGGCCAAAAAGTGAGTTCTGGCTACTAGGTACGACATATATATATATATATATATATATATATATATATATATATATATATATATATATATATATATATATATATATATATATATATAATATTGTACCTAGTAGCCAGAACGCAGTACTTGGCATACTATGCAAGGCCCAATTTGCCTAATAAGCAAAGTTTTCCTGAATTTATATATTTTTGTATATTTTTCTTATGAAACGATAAAACTATCAATTTCATTATCTATGAGTTAATTTGTTTTAGTTTGAGTTAAAACTAACGTAGATATATGACCGAACCTACCCTACCTAACCTAACCTACCTTAAGGGGTAATATTTTTGTATTTCTGGAATTAAAAAGATCTGTAACTCAAGACAGTATTTTAATATAATATTCAAGGCCTTCAGGGTTTACCATCCCCGTCTTGTAGAGTTTATTACTCCATTTTCTGCCTCGAAGAGCTTACCAACCCCACTATAGGTCTACCAGGGCGTATCAACCCCCATTACCATTCGATTAGCTGTCGTGTGTTAGGATTTCCTTCAGACGGAGGTTAGATCCCATCGTATATATGTGATGCAAACTTTCCTATGTGATTGATCCTCATGCTAGTGAGCAGGATACCTGACCAACCAGGCTGTGATTCAAACGTCAGGCTGCGAGCAGTCGCGTCAAACAGCCTGGTTAACCAGTCCAGCAACGAGGAGACCTGGTCAACGACCGGGCCGCGGGGACGCTAAGCCCCGGAAACACCTCAAGGTAGTGACTAAATGCTGACATTTTCAGAGTGTCTGCCTCAGCTGCTCTTCAATTACGGCGCTGACACTTAAGTTCTCTGACACTGGGGCTTCTCTGTTGCCAGGTGGCAGCAGTCCGCCCGCAGCTGGAAGGCCTACACAACACCGATTTGGGTTTCTTGGTCCGAAACCTGTCTCAGGTGGCACGCACCGTCGCCTCCTTCAACTGGGTCTCCACGAGCATCGCCTTCCTCAACGACACCGTCGCTTCCAGTACGGTGAGTTGCTCCTCCTCCTCTGTGTGGCCAGGTTGGAGGTGGTAGAGTTAGGAGAGTTAATTCTTACCACTCATCTACCATTAATATTTTAATCATTAGCATCATTATCATCACTAACAACACTATCCTTTATAACACAGCCAACACTATCACAGCCATCACCGCAACTACCAGTCACCAACACTACCATTACAAACACCGACACCACTACCACTACCATCACCCTAGTCCTCTGTACCATACCAACAGCGTACCACAACGGCTCTGCGTGGCGAGGTGACCAGCATCCGAACGACCTTGCGAGATCGACTGGATCCTCTAGTCGCCAACGTCTCCCGTCTAAGCCAGCAGGTAGCCCTCGTGACTCCCGACGGCGGACAGCACCTGCAGAATATCAACGACGTCCTCACGCGCCTCCAGCAGGAGGTATGTATCAAATTAGTTAAAATGTATACAAAATAATAATATCGGAGATTATTAAAAATCAAGTTCAACTAAAGAGACCTACAAAATTTCCTTGAAAGATATGAGATCCCTGACAACTTTCTTGGTGGATCACGAAATTAATGTGTAAACAACGGAGTCGAAGATTCACATGTTCAACTCTAGTCTAATTTTCGCAATATAAATCAGTTCCAAGGTGTAAGGTTAAGTCTGAATGAGTTAGAGAGAGAAGTTAGTGCAGTGGAGCGCTGCAAGTTAATAGGTACAACATTTATAGAATAGATTGGTTTTGGAGGCTTAGACGAATTTGTTAATGCATGAAGCAACAATTTCTTAATTAGGTACGACGGACACGGAACACTTGAAATGATCATCAGAAAATATATAAAATAATTTATTATATGTTGAATTAACGTGAGAATGAAACATAAAAGATGTAAATACAAATTTAGACAAATAAAATCAAGTAAAGCAAATAGATGAAGCAAAAATTCTCTATTCGTCTGTTCATCATTTTCCACAAACTTGCTTTTCCAGGCAACGCAGAGGCAGCAAGCGATACGTAATCTGGAAGAGCGGACCGTTCCCCGGATCCAGGAGAGCGTTGCGCATCTCCAGGGAGCGGTAGCCAGCCTTCCAGAGGTCCAGAACAGGCTACAGGCTCTGGAATCTCAAGTCAACACCAATGACAGTACCACGGATGATTCCAACACCTCTCGGAGTGTTAGGCGAGACATTAGGAAGCTTAAACGTGACGTGAGTGTATTTTTTACATTGAGTGGTGGTGCTTCAGAGTAGCAAAATTATCATTTTTGACCGTGTCTGTGCGGAAAAGTTTAGTTCTGTCTCTTCAATCCCTTTCTGGTCATATTATCCTTTCCTTCACAACTCTCACCTAATACCATTTTTCCACGTAATTTGACCCATTCACAACCCCCTCCCTTACCCCCCAACCTGAACCACTCCCCGCTCATAATCCTTAAACCTTCTAGAGAGTATCCAACCCACCCCCTTCCTCCCGGCACGATATTTTTTCCCCATAAAAATCACCCTGTCATCCACCACATGGACGGGCTCATCTCTGGTGTCGTACAGGTGAACCAGCTCAAGAGTCGCCTGCTCCTGGACGAGTGCGAGAGTGGGCCGTGTCGCAATGGAGGCACCTGCATTGACGGCTTCCAGAAATTCCACTGTCTCTGCCCCAGTGGTTGGAAAGGGGGTAACTGCGACGAAGACGTTAACGAGTGTTACGAGTTGCAAGGCACAGAATCTGGTTGCCAGGTAAGAGGAACTGGTGATAATAGCCAGCTTAGCATGAAGATCCGGTGATAATTGTCAGTTGAGCATAATTTACACGCAACCATTCTGTCTAGTGCACGAGGGTTGAATCTTGATCAGGCGTGGTTTTTGTGTCCTCAGAACGGTGCCAGTTGTCGAAACATCCCCGGAGACTTCCGATGCGTATGTCGACCTGGCTTCTACGGAATCCACTGCGAACTGACCAGCAACAACTGCACTGCCGCCACTGGGACGGAGTTGTGTGGTGCTCACGGGATCTGCATCCCTTCCGCAAGAGGCCGGTTCCCCTACTCCTGCATCTGCGACGAGGTGGGTCAGTTCGCTGTGGATTGTGGCTTGATCTTTTGGATAATAATGGTATCATAAAGTCTGTAATGGGCGTGTATGAAAGTGCAGACCACTTCAGTCACAATAACGTCGGTGAAGATATGATGACCCAAGCAGACATCAGAAGACGAAGGCACGACGACGTTTCGGTCCGTCCTGGAACAGAACGGCATAATTAAACGGCTTGATAAGGGTCCTGGACGGACCGAAACGTCGTCGTTTCCTCACTTTCTGATGTGTGGTTTTGGTCGTGTATGAAAGTATTGTTTTGTTCCACGGGCGTTCTCTTGTGGTTGTCAATGGAACACCTTAGCCATTGTTTAAGGTTGTCCAGGTTGCTTTGAGCATTACCATCAATGTCACTCAAAATTGCAATCTTAATTCTGAATGCAGGATTCCTGTTTCATTTTGAACCATCAAATTTCGCCCTTTTACACACAGTGAACTATTTAAAAGCACTTTCAGTCATTTAGATCTCACAGAGCATAATGAACACCTCTACTCCTCCTTCTTCTACCCTCCTGCTCCTCCTCCAAAAGGGCTGGAAGTCAGGAAACGACACCCCAGCGTGCGTCGACGTAGACGAGTGTAGGTCTACCAGCAGGCCGCACTGTTCCACGAATCCTCTAGTTCAGTGTGTCAACTATCCCGGGGGGTTCACCTGCGGCCCTTGTCCTCAAGGTCAGTACACAAGAAATTAGATTTAAAGAAATTTACAGAAGACGTATATTGGCCTTCTTGTAAACTGTTCTCCTGGACAAGGAGATGTTAACCTTGAGATATACTCCGCTTCTTGGTATATTATATATATATATATATATATATATATATATATATATATATATATATATATATATATATATATATATATATATATATATATATATATATAATATAATATTACCGTGTTTACGCACTCCTTTCCTAACTATCAAAGGTAGATATAACAAAAATAGGCCAGGAGTCATTGCATTGAATAACTAAAGTGGTGGCTAGAAGGGCAGAATCCAAGAGCTAAATCTCGTTCTTGCAGGCACAAAAAGGTGATTCACGAACAAGAACTCTTCATCCAAGTTATCTCGCGTTACAGAGGTACTAAATGAAGATAGAACCAAATAACATCCGCACTACTTATAACTCCATCACTATTTGCTTTCTGGTTCTGTTCTTCCAGGTTATAGTGGCGATGGATTTGTGTGTAGCGACGTGAATGAGTGTGACATTAACAACGGCGGGTGTTCCCCCTACAGCATCTGCTACAACACAGTGGTAAGTGAGAGAGAGAGAGAGAGAGAGAGAGAGAGAGAGAGAGAGAGAGAGAGAGAGAGAGAGAGAGAGAGAGAGAGAGAGAGAGAGAGAGAGAGAGAGAGAGACAGAGAGAGAGAGAGAGAGACAGAGAGAGAGAGAGAGAGAGAGAGAGAGAGAGAGAGAGAGAGAGAGAGAGAGAGAGAGAGAGAGAGAGAATACGTACTCCAGAGCCAAATGGAGAAAGAAGCAGGAATTTACACGTAAAATATACTATTATTAATAAAATCTGTGATATTTTTAGTGCCTTGTATCAGTAGTCATCACATGCTGGCATTAAAATAATGAAATCTTAACAGCTGCCAAATATCTCTCTCTCTCTCTCCAATCGCAAAAGCTGATTATAACTTTTTCTGTTTTTTAATATCTGTAATTTTTGTTTTCATATTTTTCCCTTGTATTCCTCCTTGGCCTCAAATGGTCGTAAAGGTCGACTCTCCACAGATGTTATATCTGTCACTTTGCATATGATTGAACAGTGGCTTTTTTTATTAATATATCAACCTGTCCTCTCACACGTAATAAATCAACTTCTCTCTCACCTAATACATCGTATTTTTAATAGATTTGACCAATGCATCAAAATTGCCAGAGTTTTAGTTAAAATTAATGCCCTGTAATAAAGACGGTTTCTGAACGTGTGCCTCGATGGACAACTCGTCCTCAGCCTAGGCTCGTTCAGGATGTGGCCAACCCCAAAGAAACATTCATATATTACAGCATTGTATAGTAAAAATCATTTTTTTCATATATATAAATTAATATTATTTTAAATTTCGTACATAGGGCATAGATTAGTTTGGGTTTAATTGTTGGTGGCAATTATATGCATTTTCTGTATGTGAGGGGGAAGCATTTAGAAACGTGAATCATCAAACCATCTTCAAACTATGTTAGTCCAAGTGTTTGTAGTCCAAAACCTGTATTTTTATATATAAAGTATTACTATAACGTATTATAATTTAGCGTATAGTTAGGCCTAGGTTAGGTAAGGTGTTGTTAGGATTCTCTTAGCAATTCTTTGAACATGCAGTATACAGTTGAAGCATTTACTAAGCTGTGACGTTCGAAAAAACGTTCGAACGGGGGACGGGTTGTTTATAGTTGGACTCGACTTGAGTCGAGCATTTTGGTTTAGCGCCGTCTCTCGATTTGACGAGCATCAAATTTGATTTTGTGTGTGTGTGTAACTAACAGCTCGTCCTCATATACATTAGTAAAATTCTAGTTAGTTGAGCCGTCAACTTTCCTGTTTATGAATGGAAAATACTTTACATATAATTCACAACTTATTGCACCCAAATTTTGCTTGAATAGTGCTTCACTCTTGCGTTCGAATCGTACCTCTCTAAATGCTTCGCTCACGAACTGGAAAATGCCAGTGTTTAATAACAGAAGTAAAACACTCAACCAAACCTATCCTTGACTTAAATATACACAAAATTATACATTAATACTATTTTAAATTAAACTATATCGTTTTCGAGCATGCAGTATGTTAAAACTGACGAATGCGTCTATGGGGGTGGGGGAGTTGTCCACCAGCTTGTACGACTCTGGTTCAACAAGAATCGTGAACAAGAGCCACAAGAACCTTGGACGAGGAAAACATCAACATTGCCATGTTTTAATTTAACAAAATCACCGCAATTTTTACGTTTGGAAAGCAGGCGACAAATGACCTAACCACACACCAGAGTATGAGGAGACAACGACGTTTCGGTCTGTCCTGAACCACTATCATAATCGACTTGATAATGATCCAGGACGGACCGAACCGTCGTCGTCTCCTCATCCCCTAGTGTGTGGTTTGGTCATTGTATCTCCACCCACGTTTTGACTCATCGTCTGCACAACGCACCAAAATTACTGAGCAAGAACGGGTCTAGATGGCACGCTAAAGCACGTTCAGTTGATCCTGAGGATCTTGTTCCTTCTGCAGGGTGGCCGTCGTTGTGGGCCGTGTGCTGCAGGCTACACCGGCGACGGAGTTACCTGCTACCAGGCCCCTTCACCCTGCCAAAGGTCGCCCTGTCACTACCTCGCTCGCTGCTTTGACGATCCCAGTGAGTATTATTATTATTATCTAATTCAGGTCTTCTTTTGCAGTATTTTTCTTGCTTTATTTAGTTTTGAAATTCAGTTTTGTATTTTTATTCTGTTCATTAGATACTTTTATATGTTGACCAGACCACACACTAGAAAGTGAAGGGACGACGACGTTTTGGTCCGTCCTGGACCTTTCTCAAGTAGATTGTGAGAATGGTCACAATTGTGTTCGATTGTGTGGTCTGGTCAACATATTTCAACCACGTTATCGTGACTCATCGTCTGCATACTTTTATATAATTTAGTTCGTTTATTAGATTTGCTTGTTGACATTACTTTATCTGTAACTTGTTGCTTTCTCTTTACTTCCTATTTGGTTTTATTTCCCTAATATAAATCATTATATTGTTGCTACGCTGTTGCTTTATTATACAACAAAATCGTATTATGGATTAGCAACGGATGTTATCGTACAAGAATGATGTGATTATACAAAAAAATATTATCATACAACATTTGGTCTTTAAATCACGATGTTTATTCGAACATCGGAGATCCTGGGGGCAGATTCACGAAAGCACTTACACAAGCACTTACGAACGTGTACATCTTTCCTCAATCTTTGACGGCTTTCGTTACATTTATTAAACAGTTTACAAGCATGAAAACTTGCCAATCAACTGTTGTTATTGTTATAAACAGCCTCCTGGTGCTTCGGAGCTCATTAACTGTTTAATAATTGGAAACAAAGCCGTCAAAGATTGAGAAAAGATGTACAGGTTCGTAAGTGTTTGCGTAAGTGCTTTCGTGAATCTGGCGCCAGGAAGTAACCATTGTGCTAGGTCATAGCACATGTGTTGACTACTTATAACACGTGCTTGGTTACATTTACTCGTGTTTCCATACCTAGCATATGACTGTAAACATTAGCTTCGAAACTACCGACCTGTGATAGTAACATTTACATGGAACTAAAACCTGTAATTCTATTGCCAGCATTTATGTTTTTATTATATTTATGTAGCATGCCGTTGACAAGTAAATATAAAAATAAAGTGGTTAGGCACCATTCCTTCCCATCCCCCGTCCCATCTCAAACCCTTATCCCTATCCCTTCCCAGTGGTATATAGTCGTAATGGCTAGGTGCTTACTGCTTACGGGCTATTCATGCCCGTGCTACATCTTGGGTGGCTTAATCTTCATCAGTCAATCGATGCTCTCTCCTGATCGTTTCCTTCCATTCAGGAATATCGCCGACCTACGTCCAGTGTATATGCCCAAGTGGGTATCAAGGACAAGGCTTCGGGTTCCACGGATGTACTCTGATATCGTCGCCTTCGGGAGGCAGCGAGGTGCAGCCCGTCACCAACTGGTGTGCTGTTTCACAATGCATGAACGGAGGCACCTGCGTTCAGTCCCCGTCCACCTACACCTGCATCTGTACACCTGGGTATACAGGTGAGGTTCCCAAGGTGTTGATAGACGTTTCACTCTGCATTAACGGAAGCACCTGCATCTAGTCCTCTTTCACCCGCATTTGTACACCTGGGTGTACAAATGCGGGTCCTGATGCTTTTACAGATGCAATTGCTGTTGCAGCCTTTGCCTGTAACTACAGGAAAAGGGCTGTAACAGCCTGCCTGAAGATACAGGCAGAGGCCATTTGCTTGATGCAGGTAACTGTAGTAGCTTCATAATATATAAAATACATTGTGTAAATCTCTAAGAAATATATACAATATGTACAATATATACACATTAAGACATACGAATAAATATATTTTGGGGGAATAATTTACTTGTGATTTGTTTTTAATTAGTCACTCAATTATCCGCTTTTTTTTTATTTTTTAATGCTTCCGAACAGGACGTAACTGCGAAGTAGACTTCGACGAGTGTTCGAGCAGCCCCTGCCTCCACGGGGGCACCTGCACGCAAGGGATCAACAGCTACACCTGTAGCTGCCCCTCGAGCCACACAGGCGACAGGTGTCAGACGGAGAACGAGAGTGAGTAGTGAGGAAGATGGGGTTATGTTGATCCTTATGAGCGAGTGAGGGTGGAGGACGGGAATGTGGGATGCAACTTCTACCTCATCTTTGTTTCTCATTCTTCTGGTTCTTATAGCTCTCTTCTTCCTTTTCTTTGGTTCCCGCAAGCATGTCCTCTACTCTTTCACTTCCGTTCAACTGAGGGGAATCAATTCCACACTAATAAAGACACAAATGTTCATATGTTAACGTTCTAAACTACATAATTATATTTTTATAGTGCGTATTGGAGCATATGTATGAGAGAGAACGGCGTAGCCAATTCTTTATAGAAAGTAGATCTACATTAAAGCTACAAAAGTTGAACCTTAACTACATGCATTCCTCCCGTAGACTAAAGTGCTTCGTTACAGTTTATGGACTACGTCTAAGAGCTTAAGACATTGTTGACACCCTCTATTTGACACAGGATGTGGCGGGCTTATTTCCGGTACTGGCGGCGTGATTGCGTACCCAGGGGCACAAGGCGTCTTCTACAACCACAACATCAGCTGTGCTTGGCGGTTAATCGTCCCTCGGGGCAAGGTTATCAACATAACCTTCAACAACTTCCATCTGGAGGGAGGCAGAGGCGGTTGTAGGTTTGACTGGCTGCAGGTAAAGGATTATATAAAAATTATTTGCTTTCCATTGTATTATATATGATTTTTTTTATTTAAAACTAATATTGAAATTTGATCAAATCGAACCTCGCCTACCAAACGTAACCAGTGAGGAGTTCTCACCGTCCTTTAAGTGGTTGGGCACCATCCAAATCCTTATCTTGATCCCTTCCTAGTGCAATATAGTCTTAATGGCTTGGCGCTTTCTCCTGATAATTGTGTCTCTCAGATCCACGATGGGAGGGACAGCCAAGAACGGATGATCGGACGGTTCTGTGGCACCCGTCTCCCAGGCACTAATGGCACTATCGTCAGCACACACAACTACCTTTACCTGTGGTTTAGGAGCGATCACTCCCGGGCCGGCTATGGCTTCAACTTCACCTGGAACGCTACGGACCCAGGTGAAGTTGTCCTGTGGAAACTTGTGGGAATTATTTCATAAAATGTTGTCAATAACAATATGAATATTTCTTAAATCGCAAATTATCTTCATGGGGAAACTTGATACGTAAGGTGTAAGGTGCTTGTTTAGTGTTGTGACAAGTTTTAAATTGACGTTATTGCGTTGGATTCAGATAGGTTAGTTTGGTTTCGGTAAGTTTACAGTGTATTAGCTTAGGCTAGGGTGTGTGTTAGGCTCGGATGGGCTAGGTTACTTTGGGTTAGGATAAATTTGATTTGGATTTAAAACCTGTTAGACTAACCATCTTGTGTACGAAGTGAATTCTATCCCCCCCCCCTTTCTCCTACAGTATGCGGGGCGGACATCCGGGGGCAGGAGCATGGATCCATCAATTCTCCAGGCTACCCTGGGCGGTACCCTACCAACCGCGATTGCTATTGGACCATACAAGTTCGACCCGGCAATAGAATAGAGTTCCATTTCGCTACATTACAGATTGAACAACACAGCAACTGTAGCTATGACTTCCTGGAGGTGAGATGCTCCATCATGCGGCTTAATATTTTCAAAAAGATTTCGTTTTTGTCGTCTTCTGGTTGTTTATGTTCTAGAGTTTAAACGCTTTTACACGCAAATGATTTTGAGAATCCTTCATTACTTGATCTACGTCTTAAAAATTTCTAAAGAGATGCTCAACAGAGCACCTTTCTCAGCTTTTCCTGAAAGCTGCATAAATTCACAACTGATGACTCTACTACAGGTGCGCGACGGCCTGACTGAGTCTGACCATAGCCTGGGCAAGTACTGCTACACCCAGACGCCGGCGCCGCTCACTACATCGGGTGCCGAGGCCTTTATCCACTTCCACTCCGACCCCTCCCTCACTGACACCGGCTTCCATATCACCTTCAACTCTGAACCCGGTTAGTTTATTTACGTACTTTTTTTTGTATGCATACCCATCCCGTGGGCCATGGCGGAGAGGGTTACAGAGGCACATAATGGGTTCAGGAACTGAATACCATAGTTTAGTTAGCGAAAAAGGGGGCAATCTTGTGAAGATAGTTACGCAATTGTTAACAGGGTGTATTTTCCCTTTAACCACAGACGTTAATCCCCCTACCCCCTCCTCTCTTCTTTAAAGTTTTAATGGCCTACGGGGTAGCAAAGTTAGTGATTATAATTCTTGTACAGAGCGATTGGCAATATGAAATCTGAAGTGTTGGAGGATGTAATGTCTTCTGGTTTAAACATGCTCGGATCTATTTATAGCTAAAAAATCTGTATAATGAAATATACTGTTTAACCTTTAACCAGCATAAAATGTTCAAATTTGGCTTTTTACTATTGTATGTTAAAATTTAGCCGTTTACCGTAGATTAAAAATTAACTTTCACTATCGTATATCTTACAAGGTACCTGTACCATTACCATATAGTCCATCAGTGTAAGTATTCTCACTCTGTAGTCTATCAATATATATCAGACTGACACTTGTCAACAATACATCATAATTACAACCTTAGTTTCAGTTAATTCGTTATCACTGAACTATTAATTCCCCTTTCACCATCATACACTGTAAACCTATCCTATGTGATCCCTGTTTGGTGGGGTGACTGCTTATCAAACTCATTCCTGATCTACGGTAGGGATTCTTCACGCAACCACTTACGAAACCTCTACATCTTTCCTAAATAATGGCAGCTCTATTTAAATTTACTATATAGTTTATGAGCTCAAACACAACGAGAGGGTTATAAAAATAATAACCTTGGGTTGTGCAGTGTCGAAGCTTGTAAACCGTTTTATAAATGTTAACAAGACCACCATGATTGAGGAAGAGATGTACAGGTTTCGTAAATGCTTTTAGAGAATCCTGGTCCAAACACAATTTGTCCTCCATCGAGCAGGCTCGCCCGGATGCGGAGGCCTCCTGACCAACGATATGGGAGAGTTCTCAGCCCCAACGATCTCAGACGCCTACGAGCATAATCTCCATTGTGAGTGGGTCATAAGGGTGCCTCCTGGGGAGACCATTCGGCTCAACTTCAGCGACTTCCATCTGGAGAACCATCGCGCTTGTCGATGGGACTACTTGGCGGTGAGTCTTGGATATATCACCTGTGTGTGTACTGATAGATATCGGCTGTGTCTTAAAATTAATGTGGCGTTCTCGTAATACAAATATACAGACAAAATCTTAATAAAAACACAAATCCCCCCCCCCACACGCGCACGCACGTACGTACACACAAACGCGCGTGCCCCCCCCCCCACACACACACACACACACAGGACGGATGAAGATAGACAGAGACTACAGGAAGATTTGGACAAGCTGGAGGAATGGCCTAGAAAATGGCTGCTAAAGTTCAACTCGGGAAAGTGTAAGGTAATGAAATTAGGCGAAGGTAGCAGGAGGCTGAACACAAGGTACCATCTGGGAGATGGACTCCTGCAAGAGTCGAGTAGAAAAAGATCTGGGGGTTGATATTACACCGAACCTGTCCCCAGAGGCCCACATCAAAATGATATCATCAGCGGCATATGCTAGACTGGCCAACATAAGAACTGTCTTTAGAAACTTGTGTAAGGAATCGTTCAGGACCCTGTATACCACTTATGTCAGACCAATCCTGGAATATGCAGCTCCAGCCTGGAGTCCATACCTAGTTAAACACAAGACAAAGTTAGAGAAGATTCAGCGGTATGCCACCAAGCTCGTACCGGAACCGAGAGGAATGAGCTACGAGGAAAGGCTAAAAGAGCTGAACCTCACGTCCCTGGAGAACAGAAGAGTAAGGGGAGACATGATAACCACTTGCAAAATTCTCAGGGGAATTGACAGGGTGGACAAAGACAAACTCTTCAGCACGGAACACGAATACGGGGACACAGGTGGGAACACAGTACCCAGATAAGCCACAGAGACGTTAGAAAGACTCCCTTTTTTTTCAGTGTCGGTAGTTAATAAATGGAATGCACTAGGCAGTGATGTGGTGGAGGTTGACCTCGTACAGTTTCAAATGTAGATATGATAGAGCCCAGTAGGCTCAGGAATCTGTACACCAGTAAATTGACAGTTGAGAGGCCGGACCAAAGAGCCGGATCTCAACCCCAGCAAGTACAATTAGGCGAGTACAATTAGATAAGCAAATATATATATATATATATATATATATATATATATATATATATATATAATATATATATATTATATATATAATATATAATATAATATATACACACACATACATAACACATCATCCACCCACGTGTACTTGTCCAGTATAGTCTCCTCGTCCGTCACCAGCCACTCTCCCTATTACCTGTAGATTCGAGACGGAGGTAGTGAAGACAGCCCAGAGATTAGCAGGTCTTGTGGAGTGAACATTCCGCTGCCTGTTCTCTCCACAGGCAACCAGCTCCACGTCACATTCCACTCCGACCATTCCATCAGCGGACGAGGCTTCACCGCTTCCTACCAAGTGGGTGAGTGAAACTATTGGTGGTTTGTGTTGGGCCTAATAAAGGTCATTACAAGTGCTTATATAATCCATGAGAAATTGTTAATAATTATTTACGTGGAATATACATGCGAAAAAAGGTCTCAAAAGTTGATGATTAAAAATAATAGTTTATGCTCCAAAAACCTAACATGAATAATTTTGTTAAATATTTGATTTATAACTATACAACAATTACCAAAGAATTGTCACATCTTGGTAATTATAGTTATATAATTAGAATACAATTATCACAATTTTGTCTAATGAAAAGAACATCAGTTGACGTGAGCCGTCGTCTATGGGTTAAGGCTATTAAGGTTAATATTTCCTTAATTATATTTAAGATTATATTAAGATTTATATTTCCACCATGGTAATTCGTATGTTCATATTTGTTCACTCGTTATTTTGCATAGTTTACATCACTACAGTTGTCCAGTCTCCCATCTCTAATAGTGTAATTTTAATTGTCTTGATACAGGCCTTCGAATATTTTTACATACAGATAGGCAAAGTCATGCAGAGAAAAAGACAGACGGACACTTTGAAAGACTAACGCACAAATAGGTAGACATATAGATAGAAATAGACCTAAAGACCGTCCCTCTACCAATGCCCTTTGTATTGTCATATAACTGCTGTATCCCGAGATATATATATAGGGTATATCCTGTCGTGTAACTAATATATCCTGGCCTGCCTTGTAGCCTGTGGCGGTGAGTATGGGGGCACGACAGGCTTGATCAGGTCACCATACCATCCCCGAGCCTATCCACACAATCGAGAGTGCATCTACGTCATCAATACCCCGCCTCGCACAGCCATCGTTCTCAACTTCACAGAGTTCGACATCGAAGGCCCGTCTTTCTTCAGCGGATGTGTGTATGACTACGTGGAGGTGAGAGACGGGAGGGGGGATGGCAATTGAATACTTTAGTGACTGGTGTTAAGAATTTGTTTCTCTAACAACGATATTCTCTTAAGAGATTATTGCATGTCTACTCGATGCTTGTGCTGCTATGTATGAAGGAAATGTTATCATATGATATTTTAGATTACGATGTCTATAAATTTTTTTCAACAAAAAATTATCACCAGCATCTATGAGTGCAGTTTTGCCTCGCCATCAACTCGTATCACTCCATAATCACTCTCAAAGCCATAGTGGTTGGGCCACTACCCTGTCTTCCCTACTCTCCATTCAACCTCCCAATCCTCCTTCATGTTTTCCTAAATCCTTTCCTTGCCTCTTCCATCCCCTGCTTGCCAGCTCTTTGGACATTTTCAAGTTTTCAAGAATAAAACGCAAAAACTTCAACCTAAAAGATAGGGAGGTAAATGTAACAGCACAATTAAATGTATTTATGTACTATGCACAGTCAGGAACACTTATTACATTCAGTATTAAAACGTACTGTCTATTCGGAGGAAGGGTTATGGCAAGAGTTCTCCTTCCAGGTGTACACACGCACACCTTCCGCAGTTACCCGTAATAATGCCAAAATTATTTTTTTTTGTTGCTAGATTCGTGACGGGAGCCGTGCATCCTCCCCTCTTCTAGGACGATACTGCGGACCTGCCTCGCACGCTCCAGAGCCCGTACGTTCTCAACTTAATCACATGTGGCTCAAGTTCCGCACAGACGCCAGCGTCACCAACATGGGCTTCGTCGCCAATTTCACCACCATTGATATCAGTGAGCTTTTATCCTCTTATCAACGTGTTCGGGTTCGTCGAGGTTTATGATAATGCAACTTAAGGTTTTTATTTTCCTGCGTTCTATTGTAAATCCTAATCTTCCTCCCTTTCAAGTGTTATAAAGTCTTAATTGCTTAGTGTTTTCTCCTGAGTAATTGCCTCGGCTGCTGACACCGCCGCCTTCCCTGCTCACCCAGGATGTGGAGAGGTGATGCGGGCGCTCTCAGGGGTCATCAACTCTCCCAACAGCCCAGAGAGGTATCCGGGCAGCACAGACTGCTACTGGGTGCTGGACCTGCCTGAAGGCTACGTCATACAGCTCACCTGGAGCTCCTTCAGCTTGAGTGGGTCCCGCTCCTGTAATAACGACTACGTAGAGGTCTTTGATAACTCCTCCATCCCCGGCATGGGCGGCCGGATGGGCCCGTACGTAGAGTCCTTTGAATTGATCTGTTTGTATCAGAGACTGTGTGTTTGTACGTTTTTTGATGTATTGACTCGCCTGTTAAATAACCTAACTCTACCCCGTTCTGGAGAGAAAATATTGATGTTCTCCTGTTCGCAATTCTGTTTGTGTTTTATCTAATGGCTTGTGACCTCCGACAGGCGTTACTGTGGGCAGCAGACGCCGCCCCTCAAGACCTCGTCTTCAAACCTGGTTACCATCCACTTCCACTCTGACTATGACGTCAACAACGACGGCTTCTCGCTTATCTATCATGGTCTAAACGCCTCCAGAAGTACGTGTCACTGAGAGAGAGAATATTTGTCTTAGTTTTATTTTTGTGTGGCCATGTGTCTGACCATATTCAAGAGTATGTGTGATAACTGATCTCTTCAATATAGTTAATCCATATTCTACACTCATAAACAATCTGGTTAAAATATAGTGTGATCCAATATACCATTCGGTAAAAAATCCCTTCACCTACTTAAAATGTTCTTCTTTACCAGTGTGTGGAGGCCACTACCACACTAACGCAGGGATGATCACCTCTCCAAATTACCCCTTCAACTACCCCAATAGCCGGAATTGCGAATGGACAATCACCGCGGCCATCAGGACCCAAATCCGACTCACCTTTGAAGAAGTGGAGATTGAAGGGGCTGAGAATTGCCGCTATGATGCCCTTGAGATACGGTAAGGAAGAAAAAAAATCACCTACACATGCAAGCACACACAAACTTAGTTTAACCTCACAAAAGCAAATAGAAAAAATGCCCCAAGAACGCATGATAGAATGATACACTATTTTTTAATAGCTCGAGTAATCTACATAGCTCAGTACAACAGAATATGAAAACCAAAATATTTACTTTTCCACTGAAATTAGCAGATTATCCCTCGCGATATTGCCAGATATCGCGAGGGATATGTTGGATATCTACAGCAACATGTAGGAAAGAAAGATGATAGGTACAAGAAATGTTGTAATCTCTTCGTTGGCACAAACAAAATAATTCCAAAATTTTGTCTCTGCCGCATTCCCTTCTTTCGCTTTCACCTCGTTCCTTCCATTCTCCTTATTCCTCATTTGCTCGACCTGCAGGAACGGCAGATACTCGACTTCACCGTTAATAAGGAAGATCTGCAGCAGGAATCAGACGGTGCCAGAGGTGATCTCCCATAGCCACCAGCTCTACCTCAAGTTCACCAGCGATTACAGTCGTACATTCAAAGGCTTCAAGCTTTTCTGGGACACTGCTTCTACAGGTTAGTTTCTTCATGTTCCCCGTATAAAAGATTCCTTTTTTTTTAAATTAAATAGTTCTCCAGGTTTGGTGCCTTTTTTTTTTTTTGTTATTTAGATACGTCTTGAACATTACCTGAAAGTGGCGAGGTGCTGTGTAGAGAAGTGGGTGGTTTCAAGATCTTATAGACTCGCTGCTTTAAGTTTATTTCTCCGTTGTCCATTGAAATAATAAGTGTTAATGGAAGTGCTAATTCCCTCATATACAACTCAACCCTTCCGTATAAAAGTTGAATATTTGCAACAATTCTTAACGATTATAACCAGAAGCCGAACAATTAAAGCAGTCTTCAAGTTTTTTTTGTTTTTTTTTCAAACAAATAAATTTTTTATTCTAGTTATACCTAAACTTAAAACTTTTAATATTTCATTTTACTCGATTAACACCAAAATTTACAAATGTTTTGTTTATCTTTCTCCCCTATAGGATGTGGTGGGACCCTGACTGCGGTATCTGGAGAGATCATCTCCCCTGGCTATCCTGAACCATACCATCACAATGCTGACTGCTACTGGACTATCCGGGTCGCCCAGGGCTCGGCTGTCAAACTCCACTTCGCAGACTTGGACATTGAACAGACGCCGAACTGTTATTTTGATTTTGTTGAGGTGGGGGCATTGGTGAAGACAGCACATTAGATGTGTTTTTTCTTGAGTCGTCCGTAGTGTGGTCGGTAGAGATGCAGGCTCGCACTTTTGGGGTCCCCCTGTTCGAGGCATTATTGTGCTTTTTGTCTATTCAAGGGGTATTTGTTTGCATTTTAAATGTACATTTCTGGTGTCTTAAGAAGACATTTTTACAAGCATACATTCGAAATGACCAAGGTTTTTTGGGGGGGCAGTTTTTGTACTATATTTTACAGATAAAATGAATAAATTTTGTAACAGGTTTAATTTATTGTCAACTGTTATGTCACATTCATATAAGCACAAATTCCTCATGGAAATATGGCTTCGAAATTGTAAGCTAATTATCCTTAGGCTGTCATTTATAATTAGGATCCCTCATTTACACAAAATCCCACATTTAATCTTAGGATCTCTCATTTAGGCTTAGAATTCCTCCTTTATCCACAGAGACCCTTATTTTTGTCTTGATTCCCTTATTTTCCTCTAAAACTTCTTATTTTTCTTTAGAATCCCCTATTCTTAGAATTCCTTATTTTTTGTTAGACTCCCATATTTTACCTTAACTTTGCCAGGTGCGTGACGGCAGCACCCCCCAGTCTCCCCTGTTGGGTCGCTACTGCTCTGGCAACCAAGTCTTCGTCAGCATCAACTCCTCCTCCAATGCCCTTTGGATCAGATTCCGCTCTGACTACAGTGAAAGCGGGAGAGGCTTCAAGGCCCAGTACATGACGGGTAAGGAACACTCTTGCATTTGTAAACGAAACCAAATTCCATTCACTATTAGCTATGTAGGATTTTAACTAATTGTACAGGGAGTGAATCGAGTTCTCCCGATTGTGCGTATCACTGACATGCTGCGAGAACAAGTTAATGAGCTGTTGTTATGAGGCAGGGAAGGGTTTTCGCCCTGTATTTATCATCTTCTTGGGTTTTGTGTTCTTCCTGGCCTCGTGTTCTCCATATCTAAGAGATCTTCCTTCCATTACCCTGAAGCTGGTGGCCCGCGATACTAAGACACGCCAACTACCCCTCTCTCCAACAGAATGCAACAGGGTCTTGCGTGGCCACCGGGGCGTGATCACCACCCCTGGCTATCCAGACCCCTACCCACACAACCGCAATTGTACGTGGACCATCCAGGCCCCAGCAGGCAACTCCATCAACGCCTCCTTCAGCGAGTTCGTGCTAGAGGATCACATGGACCCTGAGAGTGGTCAATGTTTCTACGACTTCGTGGAAGTTAGTGGCGATGAATGAAATGTTTTAGTATTTAACACACTAAATAAAAAATGTAAAAAAGACGCGCAAAAATGAAAATAAAGCAATTAACGACGTTTCTGTCCGTCCTTGACCATTAGAAAGTCGTGTACACGACTTTCTAATGGTCCAGGACGCACCGAAATGTAGTCACCTTTTAATTTTCAGATCTGTGGGTTGGGAGTCTTAATTTTCAGCCTTGTTATTGTGACTTAGTCAATAAGTTAGGAAAATTATTTGTTTGTGAATTACGTTTACTGTTATGGGGACAGAGTTATTTAATTTTTATTGATTTGTACTTTATATATATACACACACACACACACACACACATGTACCACAGAGATGAATTCCTTTCCCCGAGGCTCTAACGTTGTCCACCGACCGCCAGATCTATGAAGGTCAGCAGAGAACAGGAGTGAGGTCACAAATCGGTCACTACTGCCAGAACGTACCACCGCCCGTGGCCACTGCCAGCCAAATGAACGTCCTGGAAATTAACTTTGTCAGCGATTACAGCGTTGCGAACAACGGCTTCAGGCTGGAATGGATAGTCAACGGTGAGTGGCGGGGACTTGGCGTGAACAGCCACAGAACTGGTAGGAAGAGCAATCAGGAGGACATGGAATAATTAATAAATCGGGGAAACAAATTGGTAAAAATTTAAAAAATATTGCAAAACTTTTCAATTCTGGGTTTGTAATTGATACTGCAAATTATGGTAATTTGTAAGTTGAATTGTAGTGCATATGATCTTTTGGCACCTTCTGATGGGGATTTTTTCTTAGCATTTTGACATTCTCTGTTAATTTGTGAACGGGTTAGTTGTTAAATGTTTTAACTCTATGTTCAGAAGCTTCTCAAAGAGCACACTTGGTATATTGTCAATTGTTTTATATTATCAATTTAAGCATTTCGGAATTTTTTTATAGGGGGAAGACATGACAAAAACTCTAAAAGATATATATTTATTTATTTGGGATCTTTCACATAGGTTGCGGCGGTGAAATGACAAGACCTTCGGGTAGTTTTACGAGTCCAAACTATCCGAACGCGTATCCCATCAATACGGACTGCGAGTGGTTCATCCGAACAGCTCCAGGCACCAAGATTCAGATAACCATCCACGAGTTCGATCTGGAAAGCTCGGGCACCTGCTACTTCGATGTGTTGCAGGTAGGTTACAGGATGAGACAGTGTAATTGAGTCCCATTTTTTGCCCCTTTTAACCGACTTCCATATCATAAATAGTAATATCATTTCAGTTAAAGAGCAGCACAATTTCAAACTTTAATGTCATGTCAGTTTTCAGACATTTATCCAATGGTTGCACCTTAACAAAAAGTCCACTAGGGAATCACCATACCCCGTGCTACTTTGAAACTTTTCTTCAGAGTTGCTGAATCTAAAACATAACGGGAGCACCTAAACCTTTCTTTCGTGTACCACCAGCTTTTCGAATCGATTAAGAGTCTCTTCCCACTTGGTAAATTTTTCAGGTGTACGGAGGCAAGGACACCACCTCGCCCGTGTTGACAACTGTCTGTCATGAGCAGTCAAGGCCCACCACCGTCACTACCCAGGGCAACACCGCCCTCTTGACCTTCCACAGCGACCAGTCCGTCAGAGGCAAGGGCTTCCGCGCCTCCTATGTCACCCTTCTTGATGGTCAGTGCCGCCTGCGTCGTGCTCTTGTTGGCAAAAATTCATTCGTTAGTTGTAAACTTGATGAACAGTCTCACTGTGATGCTTACCTCGAGAGCTTTACCCACTGTGATGCTTAACTCGTTGCCTAGTCATAACACGACTCTCTTCCCACTCCCCAGGGTGTGGAGGGCTGTTCACAGCAGTACAAGGCAGTATTCACTCTCCCAAGTATCCGGAGCTGTACGACGTGCACTCGGACTGCGAGTGGACCATCCGGGTCGACCCGCTTCACGTAGTCGAGCTCAACTTCACGGACTTCGACATAGAGCCCAGCGCTAACTGCACTTTTGATTACTTAACGGTGAGAACTTGAGTGCACTTGTTTATTTAATTTGTAATAGAGGTTCGAGTTTAATTCCCTGTTGATCAGGGTTTACGAAATAAAAGCTATTATACAAGTATCAATCATTATATATATTTATATATTATATCTCCTAAATGCTACTAAATGCTATCTCCTAAATGAAGTGAGGCAGAAACATTGCATTTTCCTCTCGTGGGTTCTGTTTACCCATGGTTGGGCCCCCCTCCCCCTTGTTGCATCTTGCACTCATTGACGGCAGTGTTGCGCCATGTTGCAGGTGTATGATGGAGAAGGCGAGGAGGCGCCCCAGTTGATGCAACATTGCGGGAGCACCCTGCCCAACCCCACTCTGGTGCGGTCCTCGACGAACGTTATGACTATCAGGTTCAAAGCCGATGGGTCTTCCAGCGGGAGGGGATTCAAGGCTGACTACTTCGCGGTATGGGGTCTTGTGTAGTCTTTGTTTACTTCTATGTGATTCCCATGTATGTGTGTGTGTGTGTGTGTGTGTGTGTGTCTTTGGTCATACACATGCATTAACGTTTTGAAGTTGATCATACATGCACTAATATACCTGGCATTAGAGTCCTGGCATGTAGAGCCAGGCAGTGATGGTTTATACATAAATGTGTATATTCAGTCGTATATACACCAGTTTTCCAATTGTGCTGCCTGATACATACACACATGCATACAAACTTTCACGTTTGCTTAAAGTAAATGTTACATTTTTTATCCATAATGTTACCGTGTTTTGTGGAAAAACTTAAAAAAAATCCCCAAATAGGTCAATATAATCTGATATTAAATACAGAATAAGCACATGTTAAAATATAAAAAATAGATATACCCCTTTCGACCTTCTCAGGCCTTATCAAGAGCAAGAATGACTTGTTCTTGCTATTGACAAAGGCCTGAGAGGGGGGTCAAAAACGCTATATCAATATTTTGTTTTGTTTTACTATGAACAATACATATATAAATATATATATATATATAATGTAACGGGTACTGACTATCCTCCATCAGCAAGGCGTAAAACTAATTTTTTTTTTTCGACATGTGTTTAATTTTTTCCGTAACCCCCACACAAAATGTGCTTCCTCCTGGCCTAGGGCTGCGGTGCATCGGTGGAAGTGGGCGTGGAGGAACTTGGAGAGCTGGTGTCGCCTCACTACCCAAGCTTGTACACCTTTGCCCTCAACTGTTCCTGGCATCTGCACGCTCCTGCAGGTCTGTCACCTCATTTTAATATTTATTCGCGATCTATAACGTTATCGGGGCCCTAGAAATACGTCTCCTGGTTATATACTCTTGATAGCACCGACGAGCTTCAGTGATATGTCTATTTAGTCATGGATATAGAAGGATGGTTATTATCGTTATTGAGAGGAATCACATAATCATTAGCAAGAAGTGATAATTGGTAATGTGGGTGAGGGGGATTATAGCTTGCCATTATTTCGGGACTCAACGTCCCCGCTACCCGGTCCCCGACCTGCAGGCCTGTCAGCGGGGGGTCGGGTAATCTGTCAACGTAGCTTCTGTTATAGTTTCCCCCTCGTCGACAGGTTACCGCTTGATGCTCCATGTAGTGCATCTGGACATGCATACCCGCGCTCCCTCTAATGACAACTGCACCTTCCAGTATTTGGCGGTAAGTTTTTTTTTTTTCTCCTCTCTCTCTCTCTCTCTCTCTCTCTCTCTCTCTCTCTCTCTCTCCTTCCATAGTTCATAGAAAACGGTACCCATCTAGTTATTCACCGGAACACGACCCTCAAATAGGTTTACAATAGTCTCTCCCTCTCACACACACCCAATATTAGCCATTTTCTTCTATTGAAGTGCATGACTGCTGAAGATAACACTGAAAACGCGCTCTAAAATCCTGGAATATATATATATATATATGTTTTTGGTTCCTCTGTGTTGTAGATACTCGACGGAGGTCAACTAGACTCGCCGGAAAGAGGCCGATACTGTGGGAACAGAGCTCCGAGGTCCATAGTGTCCTCCTCAGAGTACATGACCGTGACGCTAATCAATGAATACGCCTACGTCAGCTTCAGGTACACTGGCACTGCGAGGGCTTCTCTGTCTAATGGAAAAAAATGTCTGATTCGGAGATTCGAGCTGCCTCACAGCCCCTGGTAGATTTTTCTCATTCATATGTATCACGTTAGGGGGAATTCTCTGTATTGCTTGTCTAACTTGCATATATTATAGTGGTTATCGACTGGTTATAGATTATATAGGTTATAGACTGGTTGTAGTGGTTATAAGCTTTTTTCTAACTGTTTAGTGACAATGAGTGAAACTTTAATTTTACATTTTTAATTCTTTCAACGTGAATATATGTCTGTGTTTATAAAAGCCTAAAAAAGGACTATGTGCTGGCCGAGAGGTCTAGACATTGTCTATGTAACCATAAAAATAATCGGCAAAAGTCTTGCATTTGTCAATATTTTAATTATAAAATATTTAACCAGAAGGTACGAAGTTTTACCAACGTCAGAAATATTTTAATTTTAGCATCTGAGTCAAGGTGTATTGTGCTACCTTGATAATGGTCCAGGATGGTCCGAAACGTCGTCACTATATTTTCAGATGTGTGGTTGGATGTCTTTAAGTATATGGCACATGTTTTGCATCGTGCTACACGTGACGTAGTACTTGTGTTTCGGAACTAGATTTCTGACAAACGCGCATTGTATTACCCTAATTAGCTTGGCCTAGCCTAACTCAGCCTAACCCAACCCTTCTTATTCCAGGGCTGTATACAGTGTACTGACCTCGAGATGTGGGGGAGACCTTACCTCCATGAGTGGGGAGGTGGCCAGCCCCAACTATCCTGAGCCCTATCCAGATAACACAGACTGTGAATGGTCCATCTCTGCTGGATCAGGTATGCTACTGGTTACTGAACTAGCTGCCCCAATAATTACTATACCTAGTTCTTCACAAATTGTTGGATCCAGCTGTCATACCTAGTCACAGCACTAAACATTTCACTAATTACTGGACTAAGTGTCACTACAAAACTAATTTTTGCATAATGCACTAGACCAGGTGCGTTATTATACGTTACTGGAACACACACATTACTAGTTATTCAATAACGTATGCCATTACTCATTGGGTAATTTTCTTCACTAATTGCTGGGTACCGAGTAATTACTAGAGTAACTGGTTCTGTAACTAGTGAACTACGCATTCCACTGGAGTAACTGATTCGGTAACTATTGTGCTCAACACTCCACTGTAGCAACTGGTTCAGTAACGAGTGGCCCAAGCACTCCACTACTTGGTTGAATAAATTCGTCAAAGCACTAGTTACAGAGGTAAGTACGTCATTTGTTACTAGGCCAGCTAGCAAAGTTACCTGCCACTATACCACGCCTGCCACTATTGAACCAGTAATGACTAATTATTGGGTAACAGGCCCGCCCTATTACCTCTAGCTGCCCTATTAGTTATCGAGACAGGTAAACTGTAGAGTATACTTTATAATTGTTACTACTTGTAACAAAGTTGTTGCATCTTGTTATAAAACTTTTTATGACGTGTTAGAAAGTTATTACTTGTTTGAAGGTTGTAGCAACGTTGTAGTTTCGTCGTGTGTTTAACGTGAACTCTACTCATAACTTCCGGGGAAACTTACTTAAATTTCTCTCCTTCCCCCAACACAGGAAACCGGGTGGAGCTCAACTTCATTGAGTTTGACATTGAAGAATCCGCCGGCTGCAACTTGGACTACGTCGAGGTGCACGAGAGAACTGCAGCCGGCCCCCTGCTACTCCACAACTGTTCCTCGTCCAACTCCCAGATCCCAGCCGCGGTCATCGCCAGGGACGCCCTATGGATCAAATTCCATTCTGATGAGTCTGGGGTCGGAGCGCGAGGCTTCTTAGCGGATTACAGTCTTTGTAAGTGTAACAGAAAACAGTGTTCGGAGGAGGGGGAACTTGAGGAATAATATGAGGGGGCACCAGCATTGGGAGGGATAGTGGACAGAGGAAGAAACGGGTAACAGATAGACATAGAGGGAAAACGGACAGAAAAATAAAACTGACAGATACAGACATAGAGGAGAACAACCAGATAGACAAAGGGGGGATGGACGAACAGAGATAGAGGGGAACAGCAGGCTGCAACCTGTCCTCTTAAAAATAACTTCGCTTTTGGCCGTTTGCCCGTATGGTCGAAAGTGGACGTAATTTGAAAATTAAAATGAGTTTTCTTTTTCAACAACAGTCAAGGGTAGTCTGATAGGTTAGGTGGGCAGGAAATTCTCATAAAGTTTCTATACGTTATAAGAAACGTTAGTTGAAAGTTAACTCTCCTAACCTTTCAGAGTAAGCTGGACGACTCAAACAGAAAACGGGACAGTACGTCACTTTCGTGAGCCGATTTCATTTCAAATTACGTCCACTTTTGGCCATAGCGCGTATACGAGCCAAAAACGACGTTATTTTTTAAGAGGATGGGTTGGCCTGAGAGGATGAGAGGACAGTCAGAGAAAATGCATGAAGGGATATTCAATCGGGCAGACTAATATAAATAGCAAAATACACCAAATAATAAGAAAATTGTAAAATGACAAATTATTTTACAACTATTTACTGACATTATTTAGTTAATGCACAAAAAATCTTTACTGTATAATAACTTTTTGATATTAAAGTCTTTATAAAAATACACTTTGAGCAGATGTAAATTTACATAAGAATGTAGAAATTATAAGACGTTTTCAGTATATTAAGCCAAAAACTTTTTATTTTCCTTACTAGATAAAATACTGTATTACATATCACAAAGCATTAAATATATACCACTCACTGTTACAGTGCATGGGAGTAACCTCTATGGGACGAGCGGGGAAGTGGTGTCTCCACTCTACCCACACACCTACATGGGCCGCGATGACATCACTTGGACCATCACAGTTCCACGATACAAATTCGTCTCCATCACCCTCCTTGACATGGCAATAGAGGGCAGCCCTGTTGTGGACGAGTGCTTCGCCTCTCTAGTGGTTGGTGGTAGTTGATGCTTGTGAGGGTGGTGGTTAGTGATTGTAGTGGTTATTGCTTGTCTGGAAGTGATTGTGATGGTTATTGAGCGATTCGTGGCGATTGTGCTATTGTCCAGGTGTGACTTAGTGTTTCGTAATTGTAATAGTAATTTCCTGTGTGATGATTACTGGAGTGTGCATGCTTTAATGACGTACCTCCTAAGTTTTCTTATTATTTATGATTATAATTATCTTTATTATTGGTGTAATAACCATTAATTTTGTCATATTGTTATAATAATTATTATTACTGGTCAGGAAAACATGGTTTCAGAATTAGTGTTAGAAGTGCTGTGATAATTTGATGTTACTACAGAAAAATTGAATAAAGCAGAAAGTACATTTGTATAGCCTTATTGTTTCACTGTAATAGTTATATAAATTTATCTTCATTGTGATATAATTCAACAATAAAATGATAAATTAATTTTGCAGTGATAGTCACTGATTAAGCTCTTCAATGATAAGGTAAAACGGTAAACGCATGATAAGGTAACACACCATAACAATGAATCAATGACACCGTGATACACAACAGTAATTGCACAGTACACCTGGCGTTAACCGAAACTCCACGTTTAGGTTAACTCCATAACTCCCATCCCACCACCTCCACAACTCTGTCCTTGTCAGATTTACGACGGACGCTCGGTTAGAGGAGGCAGGTTACTTGGAACGTTCTGTGGATACCAGGTGCCGTCTGCTCCCATAGTATCCACCAGGCGGACGGTGGCAGTCCGCCTGAACGCCCAGCATCGTCACGAGGGCTCCAAGTTCCGTTTCCGCTACGAGGCTGTCGACACCAGAGGCACCCCAGGCCAGACTCGGCTAGGTGCGATTCTTATGTTTCATAAATTCTAAAATATATATTTCAATAGAGGGTTTTGCGTAACCTAACCGTAACCTTGCCTTACTTTCGTTGGCAAAACTAGACCTATAGTCTGTTATAATCACAGGATCTCGACATCTTAAATTCAGTGACGTTCTCGTGCACGTTCCCATGAAATCAAATGAATGGCTGAGTGTGTTTTGGCATTTTCATGTGTGCATTTGTTTTTAATTTCTTTGGGATCGTCCACTGTGCAACAGTCTGTATAAAGTTTAGTACGTGAATGCCTAATCTCTATTATTATTATTATTATTTTTATTATCATTTGGGAATGTCTAATGCATGTGCGTTTTAAAGATTGGTATATATTATTACTAATGCTGGCTTTTGATAAATTAATTTTATTATTGTGCTGCCTCTTGTTTCTTTCAGTTTTGATTCGATTTAGTCAGCTGTATTTTGTATAGTTTGAATATTGTGTGTGTATATGAAAATGAT